>NC_133647.1:47385717-47685717 GCF_009905375.1 Apium graveolens | reverse complement strand
AAATGTTTTACCTTGCTTTTGTGATGTATAAAATCCTTCAATAAGATACATAAAGTAAACTTAACTAAGCTCAATATCAGAATTTGCTTGTGTTAAAAGATTTCCACATAAACAATTACTTCATAAATGGGATCTTTAGTATATTAAAGACTACTAGGTCAGCATCTAGCACAGTTATCCTCATTGAATTGAATAGTCACAGAAACATTCATATCACTATCAGAGTTTAGAAATTCACATTAGACAACAATCAGCACTTAAGCAAATTTCAATTTAAGCACATAATACACAAAGATAGTAATATCTGTAAATACTGATCATAAAGTCTGATGTATCAGAACATAAAGTAAGCATATTTAGAGAAAGAACCTGAAACCATTCCAAGTTCATTTATCAATCTTGTAAAAGTAGCGTCACACAGTGGTTTTGTAAAGATATCTGCTAGTTGTTGATCTGTTGGAACAAAATATAATTCCACTGTACCTTCATCCACATGTTCCCTTATAAAGTGGTACCTAATGCTAATGTGCTTTATCATTGAGTGTTGAACTGGATTACATGTCATAGCAATAGCACTTTGATTATCACAGTAAATAGGGATTTTAAAAAATACTAACCCATAATCCAGTAACTGATTCTTCATCCAAAGAATCTGTGCACAACAGCTTCCTGCAGCAATGTATTCTGCTTCTGCAATTGATGTGGAAATTGACTTCTGTTTCTTGCTAAACCAAGAAACCAATCTGCCTCCAAGAAATTGGCAGCTTCTACTTGTGCTTTTCCTGTCAATTTTGCATCCTGCAAAATCTGCATCTGAATAACCTATTAGCTTAAAGTCTGATTCTCTAGGATACCACAATCCCAGATCAGCTGTACCCTTAAGGTGCTTGAAAATTCTTTTCACAGATGTTAAGTGAGGTTCTCTTGGATCTGCTTGAAATCTTGCACAAAGACAGGAAGCATACATGATATCAGGTCTACTTGCAGTTAGATAGAGTAGTGAACCAATCATACCTCTGTAATCAGTAATATCTATTGATTTACCAGTATCCTGATCCAACTTTGTTGCAGTGGCCATATGAGTGGATGCACTTGAACAATCTTGCATTCCAAATTTCTTCAACAAATTTCTGGTGTACTTAGATTGACAAATAAAAGTTCCTTCTTCATTCTGCTTGACTTGAAGGCCCAGAAAATAGTTAAGTTCTCCCATCATACTGATTTGATATCTTGACTGCATCAGCTTGGCAAACTTCTTACAAAGTCTGTCATTTGTAGAACCAAAAATGATATCATCAACATATATTTGCACCAAAAGTAAGTCATTTCCATGGTTGAGGTAGAACAGTATTTTGTCAATAGTCCCTCTGTTAAATCCACTTTCCCGAAAAAACTGAGCTAATGTCTCATACCATGCTCTTGGAGCTTGCTTAAGGCCCTAAAGTGCTTTATCAAGCCTGTAGACATGATTTGGAAATTTAGAATCTACAAATCCTGGAGGTTGTTCAACATATACTTCTTCTTCCAATTCTCCATTAAGAAAAGCACTTTTCACATCCATTTGAAAGAATGTAAACTTCTTATGAGTAGCATAAGCCAAAAATATCCTTATGGCTTCCAATCTAGCAACTGGTGCAAATGTTTCATCATAATTAATTCCCTCATGTTGAGAGTATCCTTTTGCAACCAGCCTTGCTTTATTCCTTATAATTATGCCATCACTGTCAGTTTTATTTATGAACACCCACTTTGTACCAACAACAGACCTGTTCTTTGGTCTTGGCACTAGGGTCCAGAGTTTATTTCTTTCAAATTCATTTAACTCTTCCTGCATTGCTTGCACCCAATCAGTATCTTAAAGAGATTTTTCCACTTTCTTTGGTTTAGTATGAGATAGAAAAGAATGATAGAGACATTCATTTGATGTAGCTGTTCTAGTTCTGACACCTGCATCAGGATTTCCAATAATTAAGTCAGGTGTATGTGCTTTAGTCCACTTCCTTGCAGATGGAAGGTTATCTCTAGAACTGGATGCTCCCCCTTAATCCATGTTGTGTCCATCAACATTTTCTGATGCTCCCCCTGAAATTATGCTCTCTGAGTTGGATCCTTCAGAATTTGAGTTTCCAGAAATATCAGAACATGAGTTTCTAGAATTATCAGAACTTGGCCCATCAGAACTTGACGAATCAGAACTTGAAGAGCCTGTTATAGATTCTGATGCTTCTTGAGATGTGGTTGGATCTTCAGTATGCCCCCCCTGCACAGGTGCATTTTCTTTAGGCATAGTCACCACAGTTTTAATAACATTAGAGTTTAATTCATCAGAGTTTGCAGTATTAGGATTTAGACTGTCGGGATTTACAGAATCAGAATTTGAAACTTCATTTTCGAATCTCAGCTGATCATGATCATTAAAATCTTCAAGTCCAGTAATCTTCTTATCATCAAAAGAGACATTGATAGATTCCATGATAACCCTTGTTCTTAAATTGTAGACTCTGAAGGCTTTTGTGGAAAGTGGATATCCAACAAAAAATCCTTCATCAGCTTTTAGATCAAATTTGGATAGCTATTCGGGATGAGTCTTAAGAACAAAACACTTGCATCCAAATGCATGAAAATACTTCAGATTTGGATTCTTTTTCTTCACCATCTCATATGGTGTTTTTCCTTGCTTGTTGATAACTGTTGCATTCTGAGTAAAACAAGCAGTCTACACAGCTTCAGCCCAAAAGTAGTTTGGCAACTTTGCTTCATCAAGAATAGTTCGTGCAGCTTCAATAAGAGTTCTATTCTTTCTTTCAACAACTCCATTTTGCCCTGGAGTTCCAGGAGCAGAAAATTCCTGCTTTATTTCATGGTCTTTGCAGAACTCTTCCATGATCAAATTCTTGTACTCAGTGCCACTATCACTTCTTATGATTTTCACAGAGTCTTTGACCAATTTATCCAGTTGCTTGACATGATCAATCAAGACAGATGCAGTTTCACTTTTTGTGTGCAAGAAATACACCCATGTGTATCTGGTAAACTCATCCACTATGACCATAGCATATTTCTTCTTTACAATAGACATGACATTAACTGGACGAAATAGATCAACATGTAATAGGTGATAAGGCTCAAGAATTGATGATTCAGTCTTGCTCTTGAATGAAGATTTTCTTTGTTTTTCCTTCTGACATGAATCACAAAGGCCATCAGGAGCAAATACTGATTTTGGCAGTTCTCTCACAAGATATTTCTTGACAAGTTCATTTATATTGATAAAATTTAAATGAGAGAGTTTCTTGTGCCAATCCCAGCTTTCTTCAATTAATGCTCTATTTAACAGACAGATTGCAGAACCATCAGTACTTGTTGAAAGCTTGGCTTCATAAATGTTACCATGCCTGTATCCTTTCAGAACAACTTTTCCTGTAGATTTGCTTACAACTTCACAGTGTTCTTCAAAGAAATCCACATGATAACCTCTGTCACAGATTTGACTAAGACTCGGCAGATTGTGTTTATGTCCTGAGACCAGAGCTACTTTTTCAATGATGACATTTCTAAGATTGATATTGCCATATCCCATAGTTTTTCCAATGTTGCCATCTCCATAAGAAACACATGGGCCAGCTTTCTCCACAAAGTCTGATAGCAGGGCTTTATTTCCAGTCATATGTCCTGAACATCCACTTTCCAGAACTAGGATGTTCTTCCTGTTGCCCTGCAATCACAAAGACCACTAAAGATTAGTTTTAAGGACCCAGACTTGATTGGATCCTTTGGCCTTATCAAGTTTGTTAACATTTGCAGCGGATTTAGCATCAGAGTTTATGTTAACAGTTTTCTTATCAGAATTTGCAATATCAGACTTTGCATCAGAACTTACACTAGAAGGAATAATGCTAACTTTCTTTAAATAAGGTTTTATTTGATAATAATCATAGTACAAACTATGATATTCCTTACAAGTATAAATGGAATGCCATAAACTACCACAATGAAAACAAGGATTTTGTGGCTTATATCTAACAGACTGACTCTTAACTCCTGACTTTGAAGGTAAGGAGTTTATATTTTTATTCTTCCTGCAAAAAGAAGCCAGATGGTTAGAATTTCCACAATTATGACATATTTTTCTAGGAGCATTAGGAACAGGCTTATAATTGTTACTTTTGTTCACACCTTCCTTTCCATTCCTATTTTTCCTTGGTGGTTTTACCTTGTTTACATTCTTAACATCTTTCAGCTTATGCTTAAGCTGCTACTTAGTCATTAAGCCTATGTTAACTTCAGTTGGCATATCCTGTTTAGGTTTGTCAGAAGTTAATTTCTCCTTAACTTCTGATTTCTCAATATTAGACTTTGCAGTTACAAACTTAACAGGATTTACCTTTGGTTTTTTTTAACAACTATAGGCTCATTTTCAACAGTTCCCTTACTGTTCTTATCATCTCCATAACCTAAGCCCTCTTTCCAGTTTCCACTACTAAGAATATCCTGAGTTGCTTTACCAGAGTTAGTCCAAGTCCTGATAATCTCCCTTTCCTTTTCTAACTCAGTTTTTAGAGATTCATTCATTTTTAGCACTTCATCCCTAACATAAAAGGCATCATCTCTATCTTTCTGAGTTTGATGGAACATGACTAACTCTTTTTCTAAATAATCATTTCTCTTTTTATAAGCAAGATTTTCAGAAGTTAATCTTTTACATGTTAAAGTTTGATCTTTATCACTAATGAACATGGTTTACAAATATCTTCTCAACTCAGTAATATCATCAGTATGAAAGGCATAAGTAGTTTGAGGTACCTTTAAGTCAGCAGTATCAGAACTGCTATCAGCATTTGTCATCAAGGCATAGTTTTCCACATCCTCAGAATCTAAAGCATCTGACCAACTTTTCTTCTTTGTGACAAGAGCCTTGCCTTTGTCACTTTTCCCTTTTCTGCAATCAGGAGATATGTGGCCTTTCTCACCACAGTTGTAGCATTTAACATTTGAGTAATCTCCTCTGTCAGACTTTCCTCCTTTCCCTTCAGATTTTCTGAAACCTTTCTTATCAGAACTTGCACCTTTCCTGGAAAACTTCTTTCCTCTCCTGAATTTCCTGTAAGCAATCTTTGTGATTCCTTCACCATAAGAGCACACAGCTTCATCATCTCCTCATCAGGGTCCATCTAAGGTATACTTTCAGTTTCTGATTCATCATCACTATCAGAACTTGATGACTCAGTATCAGACTTTGTGATGAGAGCCTTTTCCTTGCCTTTCTTTGAGGCAACAACTTTGGGACTTTCCTCCTCAGCCACAAAGGCAACTGTCCTTAACTTTCTTCCATTCCTCTTGCTTCTTTGTTCCATCTCAAGTTCATGAGTCTTAAGCATCCCATAAATTTCATCAAGAGTTGTTTCATCAAGATTATAGTTGTCTCTTATTATTGTGGCCTTCAAATCCCATCTTTCAAGAAGAGCTAACAGGAATTTAAAATTTGAATCTTCAATGTCATACTCTTTGTCAACTAGTGACAAATCATTCAAGAGTTTGACAAATCTATCATATAAATCAGTTAATACTCATCAGGCTTTGAGTCAAAGTGCCCATACTCTTAAGTGAGTATAGTCTTCCTGTTCTTCTTGATTGAATCAGTTCCCTGACACCTTGTTTCCCAAGCATCCCATATCTCTTTTGCAGTCTTGCATTGAATTACCCTATTTGACATGACATTATCAATGACACTATGCAGCAAATGTCTTACCTTTGCATCCTTTGCAATCGATGAGATATCTTCAGTAGTGTAATCACTTTTCTCCTTTGGGACAGACTTGGATGGCTGACCTGCAACTTCCACAGAGAGTTTGGTTGGCATATGTGGTCCTTCATTAATCCTGTCGAGATATTCTAGATCTGTAGCTTCCAGAAACATAGTCGTCTTCACTTTCCATATGGAATACTTAGAAGGTTTCAACATGGGAACTCTTATAGTCTCATGTCGACTATGGGATATGGTTTTTGGAGGTTCTTCAGTTTTGGTGGGCTTAGTTGGAGTTTCTTCTTCAGACATGATCGTTTGTGGATCTTAAACTGTTTGTGTGTTAAAAGATTGCTCTTATACCACTTGTTAGGTCACACACACTGTAGAAGGGGGTTGAATACAGTGTTTACTACAATCAAATCGAATATAAGAACTCAAGTAACAGAAAACAGATTTTATTCAACACAATAAACTCTGTTACAATATGGAACTGTCCTCTCTCAGTGATGAACAAATTATCACGAGAGCTGCTAGGGTTACACTGAATAATAACTTCGATAATGATAACACTTATAGTGTAAACTCTATGCCTGTGTTTATATACTACACAGTTACAAGATAATGTTCTAATTGATATGGAATATAATTATGCTTCCTAAAATATATCAACTAGTTATCTTTTCTTCCAAGTATTCTATTCTTCATAGAATTCCTTCTTCATGCATATTTCTTTCTGTCTTAGTCTCGATCTTCTTTCCTTTCAATCAGACGCCTACCTTATCTAAAAGTCAACTTAAGTCCTGATATTATCCCGTGATAAATATCTTCTGATAACTTAAGTTCTGATAACTTAAGTTCTGATATCTTAAGTTATGTCTTCAGTATAAGTGCTGATTTTCAGTTAAGTACTGATTTGTCCTGTTAGGTAAGATCTGAAAACTAAACACAAATCATATTACACATGACATTATCAAATATATCTAACAGAGTCAATATTGGTTCATATTTTGGCTCTAATCAACCATGTAAGTCACTTTAAACCATATTAGAGTAATTTTGCACCTCATAAAACTAACTTGACACCATATATTGGTAGAATTAATATATTAACATCATAAACATCCAATTTGACTTCCTTTAACCATCTCTTGGTACCACTTTCATACGAGTCAATTTTGGTCCACATTTTGGCTCTAATCTACCGTGAAGTCACTTTAAACCATATTAGAGTAATTTTGCACCTTATAAGACTCACTTTCAACCATATATTGGTACAATTAACATGTTAACATCATAAACATCCAATTTCACATCCTTTAACCACCTCTTGGTACCACTTTCATACGAGTCAATTTTGGTCCACATTTTGGCTCTAATCAACCATGTAAGTCACTTTACACCATATTAGAGTGATTTTGCACCCTATATATAACGACTCGTGTAATCTTTTGAATTATTTAATTGTGCAATTATGGAAATTATTAAATAAATAAAATTTGTGTATTGGTTTTGACCGCTATGTGTTGTTTGATTATTATCCATATGTGATTTATAGTATATCGGATTGTCCGCGCGATTAATTATCGGATCGTATTGAATTGTTTTCACTTCTAAAAGTGGATTTAGTGCAAATTTATTTGCATAAATATTGGGAATGTTTCTAAAATTGTTTTTATGATTTTATAATTACAATAATTATTTTTAGGATTTTATAAAATTGAGAAATCAATATTTGATTAATTATTTATCTTTAAATGATTTTCTGAATGCTTTTAATTGTAAAATCCATATCTAACTCTAAAATTCTTCAAAAATTATGAAGCTTATACTTATTTAAGTTTTGAATATTCCGAAAATTTTAAAATTATTTTGGAAATTTTCGGGATTAATTTCACGCGTTCGTTGTTTCGCTTCATTGATAAAAGCGGATATAAAGTTAAAAATCATTTTAAAATTTCAAAATTCATGTTTTTATGAACTTCGGGATATTTCTAACATTTTAAAAATATTTTCGTAACTTTCTAAAATTGTTTTAAGAGTAGCTCGGTTCGTTAATTTCAAACTTTGGTCTTCAGAATCGGCGTAATTATCCCAAGGGTTACGTGTTTATTTTCTAACACGTGTCAGGAATTGCAAATACGTGGCATAACAGCAGAAATTAAGAGATTAAAGCATCCATTTCCTTTTCTTCCGAGTTTAATCTCTCGGCTACTTCGTCTCTCCCGTTTTCATTCTTAAAATCTCTCCATCTCTCCTCTCTGTTTCTTCTCTTCCCTGTTCCTCTTTCGTTTCTCTCTAATTCCCCAATTTCCTTCCTCGGGTTCCGGTTTTCCAGTATGTTCCGATCGGATTTTTCCGGTGATTCTTTCGATTCTTCCCTGCTTTCAGATTATAAGCATGCATATATATATATATACACGGTTGTGTGTATGTATGTGTACGTGTGTGTGCGTGGTGTGTATGTGTTAGTGTGTGTTGCGATTGTGCGGCGGTGGCCGTGTTTGGCCGCGTTGCGCCGTGGTTCTACTCCTGTCTTCTCCTGTTGTTTTGCACGACTGAACTTTCGGGCCTCTTATTTTGGGCCTAACAGTATTGGGCCTCTTGTGCAGTTGGGTTGATGTTATACATTTTGATTTAATTTCCTTTTTTATTTAAATGAATTATTTGAGTCAATATTCTTGATGTTATCGATGTCATGCGGGAATTTAATTGAATTTATCGGCGAAATTTCACGTTGGAAACCCGGGGAATTAATCGGGTACCCGCGTAATTTTGCCGCCGTCCGCGATGACTTTTTACGAGTGGACGGTGGACGGTGATGAATTTATTCTGAGTCCTAATACGAATAAAAATATAAAATGCGAATAAGAGTAATAGTTAATTAATATCGGTGATTGGGATTCGTGCAATTGGATTGTGATTTGGATTGTCATTGTAGTTGTTGTGAATTGATTGGACGTCGATATTGTGCTCGACAGGTAATCCAATAAACAAAGGAGGCGCTGCCCGATTTCTGGGAAACTGAAATACGCAAATACGGGAACGTATTCGATGATTATCGGGATATTGAATGACTATATATATATATATATCTGTGTGTGTGTGTGTGTTTTATACGAAACTTGATTGTACGATATGATGGAATATTTTTCTAAATTGATAACCCTGATTTCGTAAAATAAAGAGTATATGTTTTCCGAAAACGAACACCAACCCAATCTTTAAGATGTGAACCCTATTTGTTGCGTATGTTATTACAATATTCATAATTATGAGTCGGATTTGAATATCGTTGGGTAAGAATTAGTATCGAGGATATGTCAAGCATACCTGGACGTCTAACATAGGGTATTTCGACCCTGTAGGTTATAGTCAGGCACCTGAAAGTGGACGATGGACTAAAAATAACCTAGTGATCAGTCGACGAGCTCAGTAAAGTTTCAACAGAAAGACCTGAGTGTCGAAGTCGAATCCAATGGGATCTAGTGGTTGGACATTAGAGCCTGAGCAGCAAAGTCGGCTCAGAGTTGATCAGTGATAGTTGTAAAGCCTTGTAAGGCAAGTATTTCTGAACTTTTCTTCAAGATATATATTACCAATGTTTTTGAACTTTTTATAACATGTCGCTATTATTCAAAATAACTCCTGTTTTGTATTGCAAGAGCTTTTAACCATTTAACCTTGAACCCTGATTTTCTTGATCTTAAGCCATAAGCTTTATTTTTTATAATCCGTCCTTTGTTGATCCTCAAACACCAAACCATACAAATATAATACTACTCTTCAAAGGTATAACTACCAAACACCAAACACTGGAAGAGAATGGTTTGAAAACATAGAAACTTTTATACTCCAATCATTCTTTATAACCTCAAAGAACCATATCTTCAAAAATCATTACTGGTCTAATACCTGACCCTTGTACAAACTGAAAACCATTTCTTATACATATCCTGATATACCCTTGAGATATCCATGAGTTTCCTTACATTTTATTCAAGTGTTTAACCATCATTGATTATGATCTGGTTTTATTGAATTATAATGTTTATCGTATTGAATTGCTTTAGGATTGGATAGTGTTTATATATGTGGACCAGATTCGTGGTCAGACCATACCAATGGTCAAGTTACGCCAATGTGTGCCTTGGATCCAGTAATTAGAGCAGTGTTGTGTGCTTGCTCGGGGTTAGTGCATGACTGATCAGCAGCCTAACCTTGGTTTTTAAAACTCAAAAGGAATATCCAATTCTAATGATTAGTTAAAAAAAAGAAACTTGATTCCTTTGAATCATCTCATTTGATCATTGTTTGACCTCAGTTATCCCTATTATGACTTGTTGACCTAGTTAGCTCACTCTTGCGATTCTTTTATATATTTTACAGTTAAAAAGGATATGGATGATAGAGAAGTGCCTCAGTCCAAAGTGCGGGCTAAGGTTCCAATTTGAAGTAAATCGAGTTAGCAGGAGCTTCATGCAGTGGAAAGATTGTACGATTGTAACAAAAACTTTATTATCAATTGTAAGTTAATTCAGTCAGGATTCAATATGATGTAATAAATTAAGGTTGTGGCTTGTTTTCATAATTTAACCTGTTGCGATCCGTGGTTTTGTGAAGCAGGGTCATTATAAATAATATTTCTTATACAGGTTCATATATGGTGTATGTGTTGTGGACCCCAAACTTCTGACCCGGGTTTAGAGGGTGCCACAGGTTGGTATCAGAGCTACAGGTTATAAGTCACTGAAACAAGCCTAGATTGTCGGGGTTGGGTAGAGATTAGGATTAGGAATAGGAAACAGAAAGATAAGAAGTTGTGAGGAAGAGTGCGACTATATAGTAAGTCTTCAGCACGGTTCGTGTTGCGATTTGGGATCCTCAGCTTGCGACGTGAATTCCAGACAACGGCAATGGCAGATCTTGGTTTCCCGGTATTATTTGACCATTTGGAGCTTTCCGTTTGAGGATTGTCATATTCTCTCAGATCGGAATTGCACCTTGTTCCTCCATCAGTATTAATGGCACTACCTTCTGTTATAACGGTTGCACTTCTTCAAGCTATTCTACGCTACTTTCCACCTTTTGATATGATATTACCTATTCAAGAACCTCCATCTGATTATTCTTCTTTCACTGGACATTCGGGTGTGAGCGTATCTCTTTAGTTTACCCTACATCTTGTTTTATACCCCCAGTTTAGAACTTGTCCTATGAAGCGATTGTACCTACGAGGATGGATTCGAGAGCTACAGTAAATGGTAAGCGCTTGAGTTATAAATAGAGGTGAGACGAAGTTTAGAGAGGAGATTTAAGTGTTTCAGGGGATAGCTGTTATCGGGTTAAAAGAAGCCCTTAGTGACTACGCCACCTGTGAATAAGTATGGGATAAACTAGATAAATTTTGAAAGAGTAAGAGAGAAAAGCATAAACCTGGGATTTTTGTGAAATTAAATGATGATGATATGATAAATATGATATGTAAAGTAGTAATGTGATCTGATACGAGCAAACTTTGTTCTATGAGATAGACTTATTGATTATTGGAAAGCCTGTTTCACTTAACTACTGCAACTATAATATCGGGAGTATTATTAGTATGGAAGCTTTGATGTGAAGCTACGGATAAGATAACATGCAAAGACAATTGAAGTTTTCGTCGATTAAGGAAGGTAAATGGACCCAATAAAGGAGAGAAGGTAGATTGAAGTGAATGGACCTTTATATGATCGTTCCATTAATTTGGTACCTTGTTATAGGTCGGAAGGACAACA
Source organism: Apium graveolens (assembly GCF_009905375.1). Lineage (NCBI taxonomy): Eukaryota > Viridiplantae > Streptophyta > Magnoliopsida > Apiales > Apiaceae > Apium > Apium graveolens. The sequence continues at coordinate 47,674,197 of NC_133647.1, read as the reverse complement.
ACCAACTCATATAGTAAGGGCAACCAGGTTTGTGATTTTCCAAACTTTTTAAACAAGTTTTCGAAAAAGATTTTCCTTTACAAATTTTTAAAAGCCTTTTCGAATAAAATGATTGTTAAATATTGGTTGTCAAGTTACTACTTGAGTTTCTTGTTTATTGGAAAGCCCATATTACCTGGAAGGATGCTGTTTCAGACTTAGTATTGCTAATTTCGAGAACGAAATAACCTATGTTTATAAAGAAGTTGATTATTCCTAACAGTATAGTGCAAGTATTGTTTGATAAAATTTACAACAGAATCAGCGTACGGAGTAACTATACATTCAATTACTAGGACTATCAGAGTTTAAAGAATTCATTGATTTAACAGAAGCCGGAGCGTGATCGAAGAAGATTGGAAAGATTTTCAGACCTCTCTAAAAGCATAATATTATTAACAAAAGGATCGTTATGTCGAATGGTATATGGTTGTTCTAAATTAAAAGAGGAATCTCGAAGTTACCTGCTAAGAATGCCATTATGATCGAATTGTTAAGGTATCATATGTGTAAGTGCGATGTTAAAGACGCAAAACTTAGCAAGTAAGAATTCATTATAATGCTTGGTTGTGAAGACATTTCAACGTACTTTCTAAAGTTATTATATGAAACAATGGAGATATGATCGAACAAGCTCGAAAGATGAATACAAGTGAAATGTGAAATATGAATGGTGACCAATGGTATCGTTCCTGTCTTCAATATTACAATGTAGATTCCCTTTTTGATTCCTAAATAAGTATGAACTTCTTTTCTTAAATAAACTCCTTGCTATGATATCGAAAAGGAGGATATTGCATTCCTTTCAAATTTAATTGTTTCCCTCAATTTTGCTTTCTGATTGGGACAAACAGTGTTATGGTGAGACACTTTGTCAGAATGACGAAGAGTCGGGTGGGACGCCACCTAATCATATGCTGTACGCCATATGGTACGAAAGACTGGCCATCTTAAGTACCATTGTGGTTGTCTCATTCATATTCAAATCCTTCTTCTTTCTTTTCAACTCTAATTTTTGTTGAATTTTGAATCATTTTAGTCGTTCTGTTGTACTTTCGTTCTTTGCAAGAAGTTTTCAAACAGAAATCAACGTATCCTGAATCAAGTGGACGAAGTTCCATCTACATCTTATGTATGGGAAGGAAATAAGGGCACCTGGCGAGGATTGCAAGTCATTAGTCCCAGTGAAGAATCCACTAAAAACAAGGGAATCTACTCCAATAAAGAATACGTTTTCGAGAACGAGAATATGCGATTTTCCTGTGAAATATGTTATTCAAAATACGGACGTGATAATATGGATGATCGGGGTGAATACCTTACCTTATGTGTTAAAGTATTAAAAGATGTGGGAGAAACTTAATTGTTTATCTCTCAAAGTTTTGTTGATAAGATGAATTATCCTGTTGAATTGATAAGATTGTGATTAAAGGACTAGCAAGTCAAGAATGTGTAGTTGTTAAATAAGTGAGTACTAATGGTGAAATTGAGATTCCTGGAAATAAGTTGTGAAGAATTGATATCATGGAAGATAAGAGGTTTTGATATTATTCTAAGGAATGGATTAACTATTAAAGCGTGATGTCCAGGTAGACCGTCGTGATGAAAAGATAAATTCTGAGGATGCCAAATGAGAAGGTGATGAGGTTCAGAAGATGAAAGAAGGTAAAGAATTTGTTAATGATGATTACGGTAATCAAGATGTGAGCATTACGGTGAATATGAGATAAATAAAAGTTAGGAGTAAATAGAATTTGAAGATTTTATAGTTTCAAGATATATTTCCAGACGAATTACCAAAATTTTCTTCCCGATAAAGAAAAGAAGCTTGCGATTTACTTAGCGCTTGAGATGAAACTAGTGACTACGGCCTTATCTAAAATGGCACTAGTTAGAACGAGGAAGTTAGCAAAGCGGATGCAAGAAATGCTAGGAGAAGAAGCAATTAAACCCAGTATATCCCATGAAGTGTACCAGTACTATTTGTTAATAAGAAAATGGAAGTATGAGATTATGCGTCAACTAAAGCCAACTCAACAAATTTACTATCAAAAGCAAGTACATGTTACCTCGACCCAATGATTTGTTTGATCAGACAAAAGAAGTAAAGTACTTTTATGAGATTGATTTAAGACTTGGTATTTCACCAACTGAAGATTAAACCTATGGATATATCAAAGATAAATTTTCAGAACCAAGTACTGTTCTCGTATTGTCATTTGGATTAAACAATATATCAATAATATTTGAACGTGATGGACAGAATCTTTAAAGAATATTCGGGTAAGCTATAGTTGTGATACTTAAAGTCAACGGAGGACCATGCAAAGCATTTAATGATGACCGAGAAGTTGGAGAAGAACGAAGTTGTATGAAATACAGTTCTTAGCATAAATAGTCAATGTAGAGAAGATTAAAAGAGATTCAGCAGAAGTTAAAATTACTATAAATGAAAAAAAAAAGACCAGAAACACCAACAAAAGTAAGAAGTGTTATCATAAATCGGTTACCATTGAAAATTTGTGCAAGATGTCTTGGAAGTTGCCATATCTTGGACGAAGTTAACCAGGAGAAGCAAGAAGTTTATATGAAGTAGAGAAGGATAAAGAAAGTTTTACGGAGATAAGTGAAAAAATGGTTATAGCACCTGTTTTATCATTTCAAGAGTATCAAGGAGGTATAGTAATTATAGTGATGCTTCTCATAAGGGAGTAGAAAGTGTGCTGATGCAGCACAATAATGTTATTGTATATGCACCCTGACAACCGAAACCTTATGAGCAGAAGTATCCTATTCGTAATTGGGACTGACAGTAATAATAATATTTGTTTTAAAAGATTGGGGAAAAACATGATGAATATGGAAAAAGATGTAAGATCTATACGGACCATAAGAGTTTGAAGTATGTATTCACGAGGGAAAGCAAATGTAGTGGCAAATGATAAACAAAAAGGAGAAGGAACAGAGAGACTGCACCAGAGGAATTAGTTATAGAATTCTGAAAGTTGGAATTGGAAGCTAAAGTTCATAATCCAAAAAGGAAGAAAGATGAATAGTGTAACCTTTCAGTTGAAGTGGTGAAGGGAAAGATAAAAGGTTACGAGAAGATAATGGATCACGATGTTAATAATTAGAAAAAGAAAATTTATGCGCCCAGGAGAACGATCACAATATCTCCAGATTTTCTTCCATCACTTGGATGCTACAAGTAGAAGAACTAAGAAATGAGATCCCACCGGGAATTCACAATATTAAGTATTTGAGTCATTGAAGAGATGTCAAGATATATGGAAATTTAAAAAAATAATAATAATAATATAGTGATAACCAAATATAAGGAGGAAATTTCAAGATAGATCAGGAGGTGTTGGACATGTCAAAGAGTTAAGATGAAGTATTGGAAAGCCTAGTGGATAAGGCAGACCCAGGAAGTAACTTTACAAGAGGCGAATCATGAAGAGGGAATTTAACAAAACAACGAATAAGAATAAGTGACCCCTATAAAGAATTAATTTCTTACGAGACTTAATTCAAGCAATATATTATATCTCGAAGATTACCATAAGATCCAACCTGAGAAAATATCAGAGATTGCAATTAAAGTGAGTTAAGAGCATTGCAAGCTCTGGTGATATTATGTGAAATGACGAGTGTATCAGGTGGCTATAAGGAATTAAGGAACGTGGTGTATAAGGAGTACTTGGATAAGCAAACTGTATTTATTGATAACATCCTCAGCTACTTAAGGAATAAGAAAGTCTGCGTGGGATGCCCAAGGATTTTTCTCCAAAGATCAGAAGGAAAGCAACTATACGTTGAGTCTTCAAGGATGGAATTTTGACTAAGGTTAACAACAGATTCTGAATTAATCCATTAATAACCACCTAAGCAAAATTATATGGTAACGGATGTTTTAAGCCGACAGAAAGGATTGGATATAATTAAGACCATCAAGGAGTTAATAAACGAATTGGAAAGAGTGAAATCTGAAGTTCAAATATTTAAAAATAACAGTACATGAAAATATGAGATTACTTTTCAGCCTTAACTGATGAAAAAGGGTAAAAGATGTTTAAATATTTGGAAACCAAGTTAAAAACGAGCACCGCCTATCATCCTTCAACGGAGAATTAAAGTACGGAAGTGATGCAGGAAATGTAAGATATGTGGAGAAGTGAGTTTTAAGAAAACACTGGAATAATTATTTATCATCGATGTCAGCTTTGGAATGCTACCTTACCAAGCTTCATGTCAATGCAAGTGTAGATCCTCATTTTTATTGAGATAAAGTGAGAGAAAGAAAGTTGTCAAATTCTAAATTAATTCAGCACACCAAGAACGAGGTAATATTGATTGAAGCAGCTCGGAGTAGACAAAGAAAGAAAGCGAAATTATATCGAGAGAGAATATGAGTACATAAATAGGACCAGTAGTGTTAGTACAATTTTCATTTTGAAAAGACTAGATAAGTCTAAGTAGAAGAGACAGGGTAAGTCCTAAAAATTGGTGAACCATTCGAGGTATTGATAAATATATAGATAAGGTTGTTCATGAGTTGATGTTACTGTCACAACAGTGTGTACCTATAGTGTGTTTAATCTGTTAAAGATAAAAATGACAAGTATCTGATTTAAATTAAGTGATTGATCAGGAGCCAATAAGGCTCTTGTCCAAGTTGTTCTGTATATAGTGATCAATCCAAATTCTTGATTGTCCAAGGCAAGTCCTTGGAAATGAGTGCCTACCTATTATCAGTACGTTCGAACCCTCGAGTAGAAGGGTCTACTTAGAATTAGAATCAGATATGCTTGACAAATATCCTTACTTGTTTAACGAGACCAGATTCTGAGGACATAATCTTTTTAATGGGGGAAGGATATAACGACTCGTGTAATCTTTTGAATTATTTAATTGTGCAATTATGGAAATTATTAAATAAATAAAATATGTGTGTTGGTTTTGACCGCTATGTGTTGTTTGATTATTATCCATATGTGATTTATAGTATATCGGATTGTCCGCACGATTAATTATGGGATCGTATTGAATTATTTTCACTTCTAAAAGTGGATTTAGTGCAAATTTATTTGCATAAATATTGGGAATGTTTCTAAAATTGTTTTTATGATTTTATAATTACAATAATTATTTTTAGGATTTTATAAAATTGAGAAATCAATATTTTATTAATTATTTATCTTTAAATGATTTTCTGAATGCTTTTAATTGTAAAATCCATATCTAACTAAAATTCTTCAAAAATTATGAAACTTATACTTATTTAAGTTTTGAATATTCCGAGAATTTTAAATTATTTTGGAAATTTTCGGGATTAATTTCACGCGCTCGTTGTTTCGCTTCATTGATAAAAGCGGATATAAAGTGCATTTTAAAAATCATTTTAAAATTTCAAAATTCATGTTTTTATGAACTTCGGGATATTTCTAACATTTTAAAAATATTTTCGTAACTTTCTAAAATTGTTTTAAGAGTAGCTCGTTTCGTTAATTTCAAACTTCGGGCTTCAGAATCGGCGTAATTATCCCAAGGGTTACGTGTTTATTTTCTAACACGTGTTAGGAATTGCAAATAAGTGGCATAACAGCAGAAATTAAGAGATTAAAGCATCCATTTCCTTTTCTTCCGAGTTTAATCTCTCGGCTACTTCGTCTCTCCCGTTTTCATTCTTAAAATCTCTCTATCTCTCCTCTATGTTTCTTCTCTTCCCTGTTCCTCTTTCGTTTCTCTCTAATTCCCCAATTTCCTTCCTCGGGATCTGGTTTTCCAGTAAGTTCTGATCGGATTTTTCCAGTGATTCTTTCGATTCTTCCCTGCTTTCAGATTATAAGCATGCATATATATATACACGGTTGTGTGTATGTATGTGTACGTGTGTGTGCGTGGTGTGTATGTGTTAGTGTGTGTTGCGATTGTACGGCGGTGGCCGTGTTTGGCCGCGCTGCACCGTGGTTCTACTCCTCTCTTCTCCTGTTGTTTTGCACGACTGAACTTTCGGGCCTGTTATTTTGGGCCTAACAGTATTGGGCCTCTTGTGCAGTTGGGTTGATGTTATACATTTTGATTTAATTTCCTTTTTTATTTGCAGGAATTATTTGAGTCAATATTCGTGATGTTATCGATGTCATGCGGGAATTTAATTGAATTAATCGGCGAAATTTCACGTTGAAAACCCGGGGAATTAATCGGGTACCCGCGAAATTTTGCCGCCGTCCGCGATGACTTTTTACGAGTGGACGGTGGACGGTGATGAATTTATTCTGAGTCCTAATACGAATAAAAATATAAAATACGAATAAGAGTAATAGTTAAATAATATCGGTGATTGGGATTCGTGCAATTGGATTGTGATTTGGATTGTCATTGTAGTTGTTGTGAATTGATTGGACGTCGATATTGTGCTCGACGGGTAGTCCAATAAACAAAGGAGGCACTGCCCGATTTCCGGGAAACTGAAATACGCAAATACGGGAACGTATTCGATGATTATCGGGATATTGAATGACTATATATATATATCTGTGTGTGTGTGTGTTTTATACGAAACTTGATTGTACGATATGATGGAATATTTTTCTAAATCGATAACCCTGATTTCGTAAAATAAAGAGTATATATTTTCCGAAAACGAACACCAAACCAATCTTTAAGATGTGAACCCTATTTGTTGCGTATGTTATTACAATATTCATAATTATGAGTCGGATTTGAATATCGTTGGGTAAGAATTAGTATCGAGGATATGTCAAGCATACATGGACGTCTAACATAGGGTATTTCGACCCTGTAGGTTATAGTCAGGCACCTGAAAGTGGACGATGGACTAAAAATAACCTAGTGATCGGTCGACGAGCTCAGTAAAGTTTCAACAGAAAGACCTGAGTGTCAAAGTCGAATCCAATGGGATCTAGTGGTTGGACATTAGAGCCTGAGCAGCAAAGTCGGCTCAGAGTTGATCAGTGATAGTTGTAAAGCCTTGTAAGGCAAGTATTTTTGAACTTTTCTTCAAGATATATATTACCAATGTTTTTGAACTTTTTATAACATGTCGCTATTATTCAAAATAACTCCTGTTTTGTATTGCAAGAGCTTTTAACCATTTAACCTTGAACCCTAATTTTCTTGATCTTAAGCCATAAGCTTTATTTTTTATAATCCGTCCTTTGTTGATCCTCAAACACCAAACCATACAAATATAATACTACTCTTCAAAGGTATAACTACCAAACACCAAACACTGGAAGACAATGGTTTGAAAACACAGAAACTTTTATACTCCAATCATTCTTTATAACCTCAAAGAACCATATCTTGAAAAATCATTACTAGTCTAATACCTGACCCTTGTACAAACTAAAAACCGTTTCTTATACATATCCTGATATACCCTTGAGATATCCATAAGTTTCCTTACATTTTTATTCAAGTGTTTAACCATCATTGATTATGATCTGGTTTTATTGAATTATATTGTTTATCATATTGAATTGATTTAGGATTGGATAGTTTTTATATATGTGGACCAGATTCGTGGTCAGACCATACCAATTATCAAGTTAGGCCAATGTGTGCCTTGGATCCAGTGATTAGAGCAGTGATGTGTGCTTGCTCGGGGTTAGTGCGTGACTGATTAGCAGCCTAACCTTGGTCTTTAAAACTCAAAAGGAATATCCAATTCTAATGATTAGTTAAAAACAAGAAACTTGATTCCTTTGAATCATCTCATTTGATCATTGTATGACCTCAGTTATCCCTATTATGACTTGCTGAGCTAGTTAGCTCACTCTTGCGATTCTTTTATATATTTTACAGTTAAAAAGGATATGGATGATAGAGAAGTGCCTCAGTCCAAAGTGCGGGCTAAGGTTCAAGTTTGAAGTAAATCGAGTTAGCAGGAGCTTTATGCAGTGGAAAAATAGTACGATTGTAACAAAAACTTTATTATCAATTATAAGTTAATTCAGTCGGGATTCGATATGATGTAATAAATTAAGGTTGTGGCTTGTTTTCATACTTTAACCTGTTGCGATCCGTGGTTTTGTGAAGAAGGGTCATTATAAATAATATTTCTTATACAGGTTCATATAAGGTGTATGTGTTGTGGACCCCAAACTTCTGACCCGGGTTTGGAGGGCGCCACACTATAAGAGTCATTTTCAACCATATACTGGTACATTTATCATTTTAACATCATAAACATCCAATTTGACATCCTTTAACCACCTCTTGGTACCACTTTCATACGAGTCAATTTTGGTCCACATTTTGGCTCTAATCAACCATGTAAGTCACTTTAAACCATATTAGAGTAATTTTGCACCTTATAAGACTCACATTCAACCATATAATGGTGCAATTAACATGTTAACCTCATAAACATCCAATTTGACATCCTCTAACCACATCTTACTACAACTTTCATACGAGTCAATATTGGTCCATATTTTGGCTCTAATCAACCATGTAAGTCACTTTAAACCATATTAAAGTATTTTTATACCTTATAAGACTAACTTACCACCATATATTGGTAGAATTAATATTTTAACATCATAAACATCCAATTTGACATCCTTTACCCATCTCTTGGTACCACTTTCATACGAGTCAATTTTGGTCCACATTTTGGTCCACATTGTGGCTCTAATCTACCATGTAAGTCACTTTAAACCATATTAGAGTAATTTTGCACCTTATAAGACTCACTTTCAACCATATATTGGTATAATTAACATATTAACATCATAAACATCCAATTTGACATCCTTTAAGCATCCCTTGGTACCACATTCATACGAGTCAATTTTGGTCCACATTTTGGCTCTAATCAACCATGTAAGTCACTTTAAACCATATTAGAGTAAATTTGCACCTTATAAGGCCACTTGCCACCATATATTGGAAGAATTAAGATGTTAACATCATAAACATCCAATTCGACATCCTTTAACCATCTCTTGGTACCACTTTCATACAAGTTAATTTTGGTCCATATTTTGGCTCTAATCAACCACATAAGTCACTTTAAGCCATATTAGAGTAATTTTGCACCTTATAAAACTAAATTTCAACCATATATTGGTACAATTATCATGATAACATCATAAACATCCAATTTCACATCCTTTAGCCTCCTCTTGGTACCACTTTCATACGAGTCCATTTTGGTCCACATTTTGGCTCTAATCAACCATGTAAGTCACTTGACACCATATTAGAGTGATTTTGCACCTTATAAGACTCACTTTCAACCATATATTGGTACAATTAACATGTTAACATTATAAACATCCAATTTGACATCCTTTAACCACCTCTTGGTACCACTTACATACGAGTCAATTTTGGTCCACATTTTGGCTCTAATTAACCACGTAAGTCACTTTAAACCATATTAGAGTAATTTTACACCATATAAGACTCACTTTCAACCATATATTTGTACAATTAACATGTTAACATTTTAAACATTCAATTTGACATCATTTAGCCACCTCTTGGTACCACTTTCATACGATTCAATTTTGGTCCACATTTTAGCTCTAATGAACCATGTAAGTCGCTTTACACCATATTACAGTGATTTTGCACCCTATAAGAGTCACTTTCAACCATATTGTGGTACAATTAACATGTTAACTTCAAAAAACCAATTAGACATCCTTTAACCACCTCTTAGTACCACTTTCATACGAGTCAATTTTGGTCCACATTTTAGCTCTAATCAACCATGTAAGTCACTTTACACCATATTAGAGCGATTTTGCACCCTATAAGAGTCACTTTCAACCATATTTTGGTACAATTAACATGTTAACATCATAAAAATCCAATTTGACATCCTTTAACCACCTCTTAGTACCACTTTCATACGAGTCAATATTGGTCCATATTTTGGTTCGAAACAACCATATAAGTCACTTTAACCCATATTAGAGTAATTTTGCACCTTGTAAGACTAACTTTCCACCATATATTGGTAGAATTAACATATTAACATCATAAACATCCAATATGACATCATTTAACCATCTCTTGGTACCACTTTCATACGAGTCAATTTTGGTCCATATTTTGGCTCTAATCTACCATGTAAGTCACTTTAAACCATATTAGAGTAATTTTGCACCTTATAAGACTCACTTTCAACCATATATTGGTACAATTAACATGTTAACATCATAAACATCCAATTTGACATCCTTTAACCACCTCTTGGTACCACTTTCATACGAGTCAATTTTGGTCCACATTTTGGATCTAATCAAGCATGTAAGTCACTTTCCACTATAATAGAGTTATTTTGCACCCTGTAAGAGTCACTTTCAACTATATACTCGTACAATTAACATTTTAACATCATAAACATCCATTTTGGCATCCTTTTACCACCTATTGGTACCACTTTCATAAGAGTTAATTTTTGTCCAAATTTTGGCTCTAATCAACCATATAAGTGAAATCCTTTAACCATCTCTTGGTTCCACTTTCATACGAGTCAATTTTGGTCCACATTTTGGCTCTAATCAACCATGTAAATCACTTTAAACCATATTAGAGTAATTTTGCACCTTATAAGACTCACTTTCAACCATATACTGGTACAATTAACATGTTAACATCATAAACATCCAATTTGACATCCTTTAACCACCTCTTAGTACAACTTTCATACGAGTCAATATTGGTCCATATTTTGGCTCTAATCAACCATGTAAGTCACTTTAAACCATATTAGAGTAATTTTACACATTATAAGACTAACTTGCCACCATATATTGGTAGAATTAATATGTTACCATCATAAAACATCCAATTTGACATCCCTTAACCATCTCTTAGTACCACTTTCATACGAGTCAATTTTGGTCCATATTTTGGCTCTAATCTACCATGTAAGTCACTTTAAACAATATTAGAGAAATTTTGCACCTTATAAGACTCACTTTCAACCATATATTGGTATAATTAATATGTTAACATCATAAACATCCAATTTGACATCCTTTAAGCATCTCTTGGTACCACTTTCATACGAGTCAATTTTGGTCAACATTTTGGCTCTAATCAACCATGTAAGTCACTTTAAAACATATTAGAGTAAATTTGCACCTTATAAGACTCACTTGCCACCATGTATTGGAAGAATTAAGATGTTAACATCATAAACATCCAATTCGACATCCTTTAACCATCTTTTGGTACCACTTTCATACGAGTTAATTTTGGCCCATATTTTGGCTCTAATCAACCATATAAGTCACCTTAAACCATATTAGAGTAATTTTGCACCTTATAAGACTAACTTTCAACCATATATTGGTACAATTAATATGATAACATCATAAACATCCAATTTGACATCCTTTAGCCACCTCTTGGTACCATTTTCATACGAGTCAATTTTGGTCCACATTTTGGCTCTAATCAACCATGCAAGTCAATTGACACCATATTAGAGTGATTTTGCACCATATAAGACACACTTTCAAAAATATATTGGTACAATTAACATGTTAACATCATAAACATCCAATTTGATATCCTTTAACCACCTCTTGGTACCACTTACATACGAGTCAATTTTGGTCCACATTTTGGCTCTAATCAACCACGTAAGTCACTTTAAACCATATTAGAGTAATTTTGCACTTTAAAAGACTCACTTTCAACCATATATTGGTACAATTAACATTTTAACATCATAAACATTCAATTAGACATCCTTTAGCCACCTCTTGGTACCACTTTCATACGAGTCAATTTTGGTCCACATTTTGGCTCTAATCTACCATGTAAGTCACTTTAAACCATATTAGAGTAATTTTGCACCTTATAAGACTCACTTTCAACCATATATTGGTACAATTAACATGTTAACATCATAAACATCCAATTTGACATCCTTTAACCACCTCTTGGTACCACTTTAATACGAGTCAATTTTGGTCCACATTTTGGCTCTAATCAAGCATGTAAGTCACTTTCCACTATAATAGAGTTATTTTGCACCCTATAAGAGTCACTTTCAACTATATACTGGTACAATTAACATTTTAACATCATAAACATCCAGTTTGGCATCCTTTTACCACCTATTGGTACCACTTTCATAAGAGTTAATTTTTGTCCAAATTTTGGCTCTAATCACCCATATAAGTGAAATCCTTTAACCATCTCTTGGTTCCACTTTCATACGAGAAAATTTTGGTCCATATTTTAGCTCTAATCTACCATGTAAGTCACTTTAAACCATATTAGAGTAATTTTGCACCTTATAAGACTCACTTTCAACCATATATTTGTACAATTAACATGTTAACATTATAAACATTCAATTTGACATCATTTAGCCACCTCTTGGTACCACTTTCATACGATTCAATTTTGGTCCACATTTTTGCTCTAATGAACCATGTAAGTCACTTTACACCATATTACAGTGATTTTGCACCCTATAAGAGTCACTTTCAACCATATTGTGGTACAATTAACATGTTAACTTCAAAAAACCAATTAGACATCCTTTAACCACCTCTTAGTACCACTTTCATACGAGTCAATTTTGGTCCACATTTTAGCTCTAATCAACCATGTAAGTCACTTGACACCATATTAGAGTGATTTTGCACCTTATAAGACTCACTTTCAACCATATATTGGTACAATTAACATGTTAACATCATAAACATCCAATTTGACATCCTTTAACCACCTCTTGGTACCACTTAGATACGAGTCAATTTTGGTCCACATTTTGGCTCTAATCAACCACGTAAGTCACTTTAAACCATATTAGAGTAATTTTGCACCATATAAGACTCACTTTCAACCATATATTTGTACAATTAACATGTTAACATTATAAACATTCAGTTTGTCATCATTTAGCCACCTCTTGGTACCACTTTCATACGATTCAATTTTGGTCCACATTTTAGCTCTAATGAACGATGTAAGTCACTTTACACCATATTACAGTGATTTTGCACCCTATAAGAGTCACTTTCAACCATATTGTGGTACAATTAACATGTTAACTTCAAAAAACCAATTAGACATCCTTTAACCACCTCTTAGTACCACTTTCATACGAGTCAATTTTGGTCCACATTTTAGCTCTAATCAACCATGTAAGTCACTTTACACCATATTAGAGCGATTTTGAACCCTATAAGAGTCACTTTCAACCATATTTTGGTACAATTAACATGTTAACATCATAAACATCCAATTTGACATCCTTTAACCACCTCTTAGTACCACTTTCATACGAGTCAATATTGGTCCATATTTTGGCTCTAAACAACCATGTAAGTCACTTTAACCCATATTAGAGTAATTTTGCACCTTGTAAGACTAACTTTCCACCATATATTGGTAGAATTAACATATTAACATCATAAACATCCAATTTGACATCCTTTAACCATCTCTTGGTACCACTTTCATACGAGTCAATTTTGGTCCACATTTTGGCTCTAATCTACCATGTAAGTCACTTTAAACCATATTAGAGTAATTTTGCACCTTATAAGACTCACTTTCAACCATATATTGGTACAATTAACATGTTAACATCATAAACATCCAATTTGACATCCTTTAACCACCTCTTAGTACCACTTTCATATGAGTCAATATTGGTCCATATTTTGGCTCTAAACAACCATGTAAGTCACTGTAACCCATATTAGAGTAATTTTGCACCTTGTAAGACTAACTTTCCACCATATATTGGTAGAATTAACATGTTAACATCATAAACATCCAATTTGACATCCTTTAACCATCTCTTGGTACCACTTTCATACGAGTCAATTTTGGTCCACATTTTGGCTCTAATCTACCATGTAAGTCACTTTAAACCATGTTAGAGTAATTTTGCACCTTATAAGACTCACTTTAAACCATATATTGGTACAATTAACATGTTAACATCATAAACATCCAATTTGACATCCTTTAACCACCTCTTGGTACCACTTTCATACGAGTCAATTTTGGTCCACATTTTGGATCTAATCAAGCATGTAAGTCACTTTCCACTATAATAGAGTTATTTTGCACCCTATAAGAGTCACTTTCAACTATATACTGGTATAATTAACATTTTAACATCATAACCATCCAGTTTGGCATCCTTTTACCACCTATTGGTACCACTTTCATAAGAGTTAATTTTTTTCCAAATTTTGGCTCTAATCAACCATATAAGTGAAATCCTTTAACCATCTCTTGGTTCCACTTTCATACGAGTCAATTTTGGTCCACATTTTGGCTCTAATCAACCATGTAACTCACTTTAAACCATATTAGAGTAATTTTGCACCTTATAAGACTCACTTTCAACCATATACTGGTACAATTAATATGTTAACATCATAAACATCCAATTTGACATCCTTTAACCACCTCTTAGTACAACTTTCATACGAGTCAATATTGGTCCATATTTTGGCTCTAATCAACCATGTAAGTCACTTTAAAGAATATTTGAGTAATTTTACACATTATAAGACTAACTTGCCACCATATATTGGTAGAATTAATATGTTACCATCATAAAACATCCAATTTGACATCCTTTAACTATCTCTTGGTACCACTTTCATACGAGTCAATTTTTGTCCACATTTTGGCTCTAATCTACCATGTAAGTCACTTTAAACAATATTAGAGAAATTTTGCACCTTATAAGACTCACTTTCAACCATATATTGGTATAATTAATATGTTAACATCATAAACATCCAATTTGAAATCCTTTAAGCATCTCTTGGTACCACTTTCATACGAGTCAATTTTGGTCCACATTTTGGCTCTAATCAACCATGTAAGTCACTTTAAACCATATTAGAGTAAATTTGCACCTTATAAGACTCAGTTGCCACCTGTATTGGAAGAATTAAGATGTTAACATCATAAACATCCAATTCGACATCCTTTAACCATCTCTTGGTACCACTTTAATACGAGTTAATTTTGGCCCATATTTTGGCTCTAATCAACCATATAAGTCACCTTAAACCATATTAGAGTAATTTTGCACCTTATAAGACTAACTTTCAACCATATATTGGTACAATTAACATGATAACATCATAAACATCCAATTTCACATCCTTTAGCCACCTCTTGGTACCATTTTCATACGAGTCAATTTTGGTCCACATTTTGGCTCTAATCAACCATGCAAGTCACTTGACACCATATTAGAGTGATTTTGCACCTTATAAGACACACTTTCAAAAATATATTGGTACAATTAACATGTTAACATCATAAACATCCAATTTGACATCCTTTAACCACCTCTTGGTACCACTTACATATGAGTCAATTTTGGTCCACATTTTGGCTCTAATCAACCACGTAAGTCACTTTAAACCATATTAGAGTAATTTTGCACTTTAAAAGACTCACTTTCAACCATATATTGGTACAATTAACATTTTAACATCATAAACATTCAATTAGACATCCTTTAGCCACCTCTTGGTACCACTTTCATACGAGTCAATTTTGGTCCACATTTTGGCTCTAATCTACCATGTAAGTCACTTTAAACCATATTAGAGTAATTTTGCACCTTATAAGACTCACTTTCAACCATATATTGGTACAATTAACATGTTAACATCATAAACATCCAATTTGACATCCTTTAACCACCTCTTGGTACCACTTTCATACGAGTCAATTTTGGTCCACATTTTGGCTCTAATCAAGCATGTAAGTCACTTTCCACTATAATAGAGTTATTTTGCACCCTATAAGAGTCACTTTCAAGTATATACTGGTACAATTAACATTTTAACATCATAAACATCCAGTTTGGCATCCTTTTACCACCTATTGGTACCACTTTCATAAGAGTTAATTTTTGTCCAAATTTTGGCTCTAATCACCCATATAAGTGAAATCCTTTAACCATCTCTTGGTTCCACTTTCATACGAGAAAATTTTGGTCCATATTTTAGCTCTAATCTACCATGTAAGTCACTTTAAACCATATTAGAGTAATTTTGCATCTTATAAGACTCACTTTCAACCATATATTGGTACAATTAACATATTAACATCATAAACATCCAATTTGACATCCTTTAAGCATCCCTTGGTACCACATTCATACGAGTCAATTTTGGTCCACATTTTGGCTCTAATCAACCATGTAAGTCACTTTAAACCATATTAGAGTAAATTTGCACCTTATAAGGCCACTTGCCACCATATATTGGAAGAATTAAGATGTTAACGTCATAAACATCCAATTCGACATCCTTTAACCATCTCTTGGTACCACTTTCATACAAGTTAATTTTGGTCCATATTTTGGCTCTAATCAACCAAATAAGTCACTTTAAACCATATTAGAGTAATTTTGCACCTTATAAGACTAAATTTCAACCATATATTGGTACAATTATCATGATAACATCATAAACATCCAATTTCACATCCTTTAGCCACCTCTTGGTACCACTTTCATATGAGTCAATTTTGGTCCACATTTTGGCTCTAATCAACCATGTAAGTCACTTGACACCATATTAGAGTGATTTTGCACCTTATAAGACTCACTTTCAACCATATATTGGTACAATTAACATGTTAACATCATAAACATCCAATTTGACATCCTTTAACCACCTCTTGGTACCACTTACATACGAGTCAATTTTGGTCCACATTTTGGCTCTAATCAACCACGTAAGTCACTTTAAACCATATTAGAGTAATTTTGCACCATATAAGACTCACTTTCAACCATATATTTGTACAATTAACATGTTAACATTATAAACATTCAATTTGACATCATTTAGCCACCTCTTGGTACCACTTTCATACGAGTCAATTTTGGTCCACATTTTAGCTCTAATGAACCATGTAAGTCACTTTACACCATATTACAGTGATTTTGCACCCTATAAGAGTCACTTTCAACCATATTGTGGTACAATTAACATGTTAACTTCAAAAAACCAATTAGACATCCTTTAACCACCTCTTAGTACCACTTTTATACGAGTCAATTTTGGTCCACATTTTAGCTCTAATCAACCATGTAAGTCACTTTACACCATATTAGAGCGATTTTGCACCCTATAAGAGTCACTTTCAACCATATTTTGGTACAATTAACATGTTAAAATCATAAACATCCAATTTGACATCCTTTAACCACCTCTTAGTACCACTTTCATATGAGTCAATATTGGTCCATATTTTGGCTCTAAACAACCATGTAAGTCACTGTAACCCATATTAGAGTAATTTTGCACCTTGTAAGACTAACTTTCCACCATATATTGGTAGAATTAACATGTTAACATCATAAACATCCAATTTGACATCCTTTAACCATCTCTTGGTACCACTTTCATACGAGTCAATTTTGGTCCACATTTTGGCTCTAATCTACCATGTAAGTCACTTTAAACCATATTAGAGTAATTTTGCACCTTATAAGACTCACTTTCAACCATATATTGGTACAATTAACATGTTAACATCATAAACATCCAATTTGACATCCTTTAACCACCTCTTGGTACCACTTTCATACGAGTCAATTTTGGTCCACATTTTGGATCTAATCAAGCATGTAAGTCACTTTCCACTATAATAGAGTTATTTTGCACCCTATAAGAGTCACTTTCAACTATATACTGGTACAATTAACATTTTAACATCATAAACATCCAGTTTGGCATCCTTTTACCACCTATTGGTACCACTTTCATAAGAGTTAATTTTTTTCCAAATTTTGGCTCTAATCAACCATATAAGTGAAATCCTTTAACCATCTCTTGGTTCCACTTTCATACGAGTCAATTTTGGTCCACATTTTGGCTCTAATCAACCATGTAAGTCACTTTAACCCATATTAGAGTAATTTTGCACCTTATAAGACTCACTTTCAACCATATACTGGTACAATTAACATGTTAACATCATAAACATCCAATTTGACATCCTTTAACCACCTCTTAGTACAACTTTCATACGAGTCAATATTGGTCCATATTTTGGCTCTAATCAACCATGTAAGTCACTTTAAAGAATATTTGAGTAATTTTACACATTATAAGACTAACTTGCCACCATATATTGGTAGAATTAATATGTTACCATCGTAAAACATCCAATTTGACATCCTTTAACCATCTCTTGGTACCACTTTCATACGAGTCAATTTTTGTCCACAATTTGGCTCTAATCTACCATATAAGTCACTTTAAACAATATTAGAGAAATTTTGCACCTTATAAGACTCACTTTCAACCATATATTGGTATAATTAATATTTAACATCATAAACATCCAATTTGACATCCTTTAAGCATCTCTTGGTACCACTTTCATACGAGTCAATTTTGGTCCACATTTTGGCTCTAATCAACCATGTAAGTCACTTTAAACCATATTAGAGTAAATTTGCACCTTATAAGACTCACTTGCCACCATGTATTGGAAGAATTAAGATGTTAACATCTTAAACATCCAATTCGACATCCTTTAACCATCTCTTGGTACCACTTTCATACGAGTTAATTTTGGCCCATATTTTGGCTCTAATCAACCATATACGTCACCTTAAACCATATTAGAGTAATTTTGCACCTTATAAGACTAACTTTCAACCATATATTGGTACAATTAACATGATAACATCATAAACATCCAATTTGACATCCTTTAGCCACCTCTTGGTACCATTTTCATACGAGTCAATTTTGGTCCACATTTTGGCTCTAATCAATCATGCAAGTCACTTGACACCATATTAGAGTGATTTTGCACCTTATAAGACACACTTTCAAAATTTTTTTGGTACAATTAACATGTTAACATCATAAACATCCAATTTGACATCCTTTAACCACCTCTTGGTACCACTTACATACGAGTCAATTTTGGTCCACATTTTGGCTCTAATCAACCACGTAAGTCACTTTAAACCATATTAGAGTAATTTTGCACTTTAAAAGACTCACTTTCAACCATATATTGGTACAATTAACATTTTAACATCATAAACATTCAATTAGACATCCTTTAGCCACCTCTTGGTACCACTTTCATACGAGTCAATTTTGGTCCACATTTTGGCTCTAATCTACCATGTAAGTCACTTTAAACCATATTAGAGTAATTTTGCACCTTATAAGACTCACTTTCAACCATATATTGGTACAATTAACATGTTAACATCATAAACATCCAATTTGACATCCTTTAACCACCTCTTGGTACCACTTTCATACGAGTCAATTTTGGTCCACATTTTGGCTCTAATCAAGCATGTAAGTCACTTTCCACTATAATAGAGTTATTTTGCACCCTATAAGAGTCACTTTCAACTATATACTGGTACAATTAACATTTTAACATCATAAACATCCAGTTTGGCATCCTTTTACCAACTATTGGTACCACTTTCATAAGAGTTAATTTTTGTCCAAATTTTGGCTCTAATCACCCATATAAGTGAAATCCTTTAACCATCTCTTGGTTCCACTTTCATACGAGAAACTTTTGGTCCATATTTTAGCTCTAATCTACCATGTAAGTCATTTTAAACCATATTAGAGTAATTTTGCACCTTATAAGACTCACTTTCAACCATATATTGGTATAATTAACATATTAACATCATAAACATCCAATTTGACATCCTTTAAGCATCCCTTGGTACCACATTCATACGAGTCAATTTTGGTCCACATTTTGGCTCTAATCAACCATGTAAGTCACTTTAAACCATATTAGAGTAAATTTGCACCTTATAAGGCCACTTGCCACCATATATTGGAAGAATTATGATGTTAACGTCATAAACATCCAATTCGACATCCTTTAACCATCTCTTGGTACCACTTTCATACAAGTTAATTTTGGTCCATATTTTGGCTCTAATCAACCACATAAGTCACTTTAAACCATATTAGAGTAATTTTGCACCTTATAAGACTAAATTTCAACCATATATTGGTACAATTATCATGATAACATCATAAACATCCAATTTCACATCCTTTAGCCACCTCTTGGTACCACTTTCATACGAGTCAATTTTGGTCCACATTTTGGCTCTAATCAACCATGTAAGTCACTTGACACCATATTAGAGTGATTTTGCACCTTATAAGACTCACTTTCAACCATATATTGGTACAATTAACATGTTAACATCATAACCATCCAATTTGACATCCTTTAACCACCTCTTGGTACCACTTGTAACACCCCCAGATCCGGGGTCGGGGATCCGGGTCGTCACGGTCTTTCTTTCCACAATATCACTTCACTTAATTAATAATAATAACCTTATGCTGTGACCCCACACTAACACACACCACAACCCGTTATAGTCTCAGAGATGAAATTGAAATAAGTACAAGTCTTTGAATCCACAATTTAAAATTATTACAACCCAAAATGATTACTTGATAAATTTACAGTTAATTGCCATTATCTGCCACAAGTTATAATTATACATAATTGATTCTCAAAAATAGAATGCCTGATCTACCAATAGATCTACCTCTGCAGCTATAGGAGCCACAACATCATCGGGAAGACGCGGGACGCTTCCCACGCGCTTGCGCTGGGTCTGCTGGAGTCTGGCCATCTTTCCTAACTGTTGTTGTGTGATGAAGAAATAAAGCAAGAGTGAGCCTTACAGCTCGCAAGATAATATATAGTGATAACAATAATATAAGTATCTAAATGGATACTTACTAGAATCTTTTATCGTGTGTAAGATAATTACTAGTATATACTTACTAGTATATGAGCCTTCTCATAGTACTCATGAAAGTCTTGGTCAAAAGAAATGAACCAAGTTTGATATCTTAATGCGATGAAGTCGCAAAATATTCAGTATATATACATATATACTTTTCAAAATATTGGAAGTCCTTTTCCATGCATAATATACACAAAATCCCAGTGTATAACTGTATATATAAAAAAAAATATCGTTGCAAGGTGATCTCATATATCTAACCTTGTCTCAACGTTTTTCTGAAAATCTTTGTCATTCATAAGACAATTATTAACTAGATATAAGTTTAAAAGATGAAGTTACAAGATACCCCAATATACTTATATCTTTCCCAAATACTACTTGAACTACCACCGTTCAAGTTATAATCAGTTTCAAAAGTTCATCACATAGATGAGACTACAAGACAAGATTTGAATAGATTCAATCTTTGAAATATTATTGAATGAAAAAGTTATGAGATACTTTATTTAGTCCCGATATACATATATCCCCATATATATATCTCTTTAAACATTTCCTGGAACCTCTGTTATGTAAAGTATGAACAGAGTTTGAAACATCCAATGAATTTTGGAAAGGAAAAGAATTTTGGCATAAACCAGATATCTTGCTGATCAGGCAAAGATACCAATAAGTAACCTTTTCTACTGTAGATGGATGAATTCCTCACCGGTCATCACCCTGGCCGCATTAGGACCTCGCGCTAGACCGTTACCCGGCCCCTCACGCGTTGATGGACTGCCACCCAGCCACTTACACAATAATAGACCGTACCCCAGTCTGTCGCTTATGCCGACTCAATTAGATGGGCTTACTTCCCGAACGTTGGGCAAGTAATCAGTTCATTTACCAAAACTGCAACCTCGTTGCGAATATAAAATACACCACAGAGCCGGATTCCCCAGGTTTTGAGCGAGTATTTAAATCCCCTTAAAAAGGAAGATCTTAAATATAAAAATGAGTTTTGGGATCCGCTCTGACTTTAAAAATCATTTTGAAGACTCGAAAACACTTTAAAGAGTGTTTGGAGTAAAGCTGATTTAATGAAGTAAATCAGTCCCCAGAATATTTAGAAAATGACCGAATATTATTATTTAAATAATATTCCCATAAAGAATAGTCTTTATAAAAATAATTGAAGTAGAAGTATTAAAATTTATACTTGAAACGAGTATTAAATAACCAAAGATATACTTATATGAAAGTATTATCTTTATTTGAATAATCGAAAATAAGTTTGATTATTAACACCTTATTCTTTAATAAAATAAATAATATATTTCAGCAAATAATCGGAGTCATAGATCCTCAAATGAATATTCAAATAATATTCATTAAATAATATAAACTGAGTCATAAGCCTTCGAATGAATATTCAAATAATATTTAATAAATAATATAAAAGAGTCATAAGCCCTCAAATGAATATTCAAATAATATTCAATAAATAATATAAAAGAGTCATAAGCCCTCGAATGAATATTCAAATAATATTCAATAAATAATATAAAAGAGTCATAAGCCCTCGAATGAATATTCAAATAATATTCAATAAATAATATAAAAGAGTCATAAGCCCTCGAATGAATATTCAAATAATATTCAATAAATAATATAAAAGAGTCATAAGCCCCCGAATGAATATTCAAATAATATTCAATAAATAATATAAAAGAGTCATAAGCCCTCGAATGAATATTCAAATAATATTCAATAAATAATATAAAAGAGTCATAAGCCCTCGAATGAATATTCAAATAATATTCAATAAATAATATAAAGTTAAAGTTATCGAATAAACCTTATTCGATTAATAGTTTTGAAAACTATGACCATATATATATATAAATATATATATATATATCCATATCCATATATACAAAATCTACTCGGGATCCTCGACTCCCGGTTTTAGAAAATATTTTCACCTTTGGGTCCCTATACTAAGGGTATATGCAAGTTACCGCTATCCTCTAGCATAGGTATTATCAACTGAACCAACAGATATATATTTCAAGAATATGAAACAGGCATGCATATATACCATATCACATGCTACAATATATCGCAAGAATTTGCTAAATAACCAACATGCATCTATCGCAAGATAATGCATATACAAGTGTATACATCACAACAACAGTATAACGGATAGAATACTTGCCTGAGCGACTGGGGGGTTACGAATGGCTCGGGACGAGTCTGGTAACCTATAAGCAACAAGTAAGTTGGAATTAAACCAAAGTCACTTGTAAATCTATACTTTAACTAACTTAGACTCTAACGCTTGTTTTGCGCTCACTGATTCGCTTAAGTCACTCGGGTACCTCGGCTCCACCATTTTTAATAATTTAACCTTTACGAGTTTTAAAGCGATTCCTTCGCGAGTGTCTTACCAACTGCCTAACACACTTACCATAAATGTTTCATACATTAATTAACCCTTTTTGGTCTTTAACCTATGTTTCAAAGTAAGGCGAGGGAAAAAGTTTCATTCGCGAAACGCCGTTACTTGAAACGGTCGTTTCTCCTAAACCGTGCATCGGAATCGAACGAACTACATATCAAAACGAAGCTCGTAACATGAGCTATCTAAACATGGCAGTGGTCATATTCTAGCAGGGGGTCCTCGGGTCCTAATGTTATGCACAAAACAGTCTAAAGAAAATCGGACGTTACGACGGCTATGTTTACGCGATTACCAATATTTATACCACTCCAATTCTTTACCAATTCACTACAAACCACCCAACCATCATCAATACCTCAAACACAACTTATATCAAGGCAAAGTCAGTCCATAATCTCAAGGTTTTCCAACTTATTCAACCACAAACATGATCTACTAACCATAACTTAAGATTCATTAACCATTAACCAAGATTCATATCCAAAATCACCACAAATCCAACCAAACTATCTAACATACATGGATCTTGCTATACATACATGGATATTTCTATATATTCATTAATCCATCCATAAACTCATCAAAACTCAAAGTTCAAACTATAAGTTAAAGGTGAAAGTTGTTTATACCTCCTTGAAGCTTCCTAACACAACCCAAGAGCTTTGAATGCCTAAAAGAACCTTGATCCTTGCTTGTATAACCTTAATCTTTCATAAAAATTCAAGAAAACTAAAGTTACTTCTTGAAGGTTACTATTCACCATCTTCTTCCTTGATTTATTGGAAGAGATTTTGAAGGAATTAGGAGCTTAAACTTATAGCATATCCATATCTATGTACAAGGAAGCTTAGATAATTACCTTGTGATTTAACAATGCTTGGAACTTGATTTTTGAAATTCTTGCCCTTGAAAAAGATGAAAAGCCGAGAGCAAGATGATGAGAATGAAATGATTTTGTGTTTTTTGATTTGTTTGGCTTAGCTTGGTTGTTTTTTGTTTTGTTTTTGGTTAATTACCTTAATAACCTTATATTTGTGTGGTTATAAACCAACCACACCTCCTCCTTCCCTATGTCATGCTTACATCACATTGCTATGTCATCCTCCCTTCCTTGTCCTCTTCTCATTGGTTGGGTGACATCACTTCCTCTAATCCCTTTGCTTAACTTCCTAATTGTTTGCCTAATGACCGTTGATCTGTTATACGGTTCGCTTAACTTTCGTTTTCATTTATCGTTTGAAGGATCATACCCGGGTTCTTATTACTTAGGTTCCCTTAACCTTTCTCAATACATTATATTCCTTTTTATGATCCTCTCTTATAATCCTTTAATTTAAATCCTTTTTATCCTGTTACCTTTTTCTCAATTCTTTCCGTATCCAGTGGATTTCCGGGAAAAATCAAAGTGTTCGGAATTGGATTCTGACGATCTTTACATACACTTATATCCCATATAAAGTACTAATAAAATCTCAGAATATCCATATCAGAACCCCTACATAGTGTGGCATGAAAAGTTTTCTCATTCAGCAAAAACACTATTCATAAGGGTTTCAAAATTTCTCAAAAATTGGGGTTATTACAGTCTCCCCTCCTTAAAAGGATTCCGTCCCGGAATCTGATAGAAAACAAATGGGGATACTTTCTTAGCATTGTGCCTTCTAACTCTCTAGTCAATTTTCCCACATTGTGGTTCTACCATCAAACTCTGACTAGTTTGATAACCCTTCTCCTAAGCACTTGTCCCTTTTCGATCTATAACCCTTTTTGGTTGCTCCATATAGGTTACGTCGGGTTGCATATCTATGCGCTCATATGCCTCTATTTATCTGGCATCTGAATTACACTTCCTTAACATTGATACATGAAACACGTTACGACCTGCTACATGTTCGGGGTTAGGGCTAGCTCATATGCTAACTTCCCAAATGTCTTAATATATCCAAGGGTCCAACAAATTGTAGTCTTAGCTTTCCTTTCTTTCCGAACCTCATCAATCCTTTCCAAGGGGTACCTATAACATTACTAGGTCCCCTATTTCATACTCTTTATCCTTTCGTGTCAAATCAACATACTTATCATGTCCATCTTGGGCTACTACCAGCCGTCCTCTGATTAGATCTATCATATCCTTGGTCCTTTGGACTACTGCGGGTCCGAGCATCTTGCGCTCTACAACTTCATCCTAACATAAGGGAGATCGACATTGTCTTCCCTCAAGGATCTCATAAGGCGATATCTCAATACTGACATATGATCTATTGTCATAAGAAAACTCAATCCGCGTTATGTGATCATTCAAATTTCTTTCAAGTCTATTGCACAGACTCTCATTATAGCTTCTAGATTTATAGCTTTTGCTTCTTAATACCCATTCTTTTCCAGTTCGTAATCGCTACTACCTTCCGTTCCTAATATTATACTGGTTATACTTTTGCTCGCTAGCGTTCTATAACCCTTTATTAACCACGTCAACCTTAGTATCACGAATGGGTTTCCATTCCGAATACTACCACAACTTTACTACTCCTTTTTCAGCTGCTTCTATCTTTGGAAGCTTGATCAATCATATAGAAGTAAAGGAATTTGTTGAGAGATCACTATGATCATGAACACTTGTTATATCGCATAGTTAGTATAGAAGGTGGCCAGCCTTTAGTACTTGACAAGCAATTAAACAATAGATGGTATCCTACTAGGCTTCTATCACACAGATAGATAGTCATTCGGCAATACCTCCCCTTTCTGGAAGGGTTGTTCTTCTCAGCTTACATGTAATGAAAAGAAGAGAAAAGAACGAACTGAAGAGAATTATATATTCATAAAAAATTTTATTACCATAAAATATCTGGCTTGGAATCTACCTCTGAACTATAGAGGTTTATCATAGAAGAACAAAACATATTTGTATTTATATCAACATCAAGTATTATAGCATCGCATTTCACGTGCTTAAATATTTTCGCTATCCCGTCCATCATTCTATGGACCCATGCTCTTCCTTGAGCTTATACACAATTACCTTTGAAACTCCCTCGACATCGAACATCGAATCTGGGATCTCATTCTAGACATCATCGTTACTTGAATTCTATGCTTGCACCGCAACCTTCCTCGTATAATAATACGACTCTCTATTGATAAGAAAGAATAATAATTCACTAGGTAGATACTCTACTTAATTAGTCTATCAATGATAACTTATACACTACCACGACCCGATTAGTGGTACTCAATCTCAACACCCATTCAATACAACTCTCACGGTTGTAAACAGCTCATTACTCGCAGAATCATTGCTACCTTACTATGGTCCACCACTGACCTACTGTACTCATTCATTTTCCATGAAGTCTTAATAGCTAACCATACGGAGTCCATACATCTCGTATCAAATCCTTCTAAGGAGGTAACATAATCACCATTCCTGATTCATGAAGAACACTCCTGATCCTGACATACATACATGACATGAAGCAGATAAAAGTGCAGAAGAGTTTCAATCAAAGCAACGATAGCAGGTTAATACCATTCTTAATCATACGCCCTAAATAGAAGAATTAACTCAAGGGTTCATCTAGTCCTTTTTGAAACATGGTCCTGGCTTATCTCAAGATAGGACCTTCTAAGATAGATAGCCCGTTCATGGCGATTACACGAATTAAACCTTTACCAACTACTATTACGGCTGGGTATTGCACAGTCATCAGAAGGAATGACAATCTTCCTAACCATAATTCAACCTTCACATTTTTAACCATCATCACTATATTCTTTTGGCACACGCGCCTATAATTATCCTCTTACCTTTAAAGTGTTGGCCACCTCTTTGGCCTCCCCTGATAGTAATAGTTCCTTATAATCAATGTCTTTTAACCACTTTCAACTAAATTTTCTACCTCATTTCAATCACAGCTTATGTGAAGATGTTTTCCTTAACATCTGATAAGTAAAAAAAAAAATCACCATTTTTCCATAAGTTATCCCCTCAGTCTTTAGAGGTTAATCACTGTCGCGACTGACTCTCGATCGTACTTAGAACATCTTTTGTCTTAGGTCCTAATTGCCCTGAATAATTTCGACCTTTACTGGTTCGATCCATACTTTCTCGTGGTTTAACACGTGCCCCACTTGGCATCATTATAATTATGTCATATTTCCTTTATCAACATTTTTATTCTTGAGAATTTCGAATATTTCCTTTCTCCTTGTAAAACCTCTAAGGTTATCCTTCAATCGTTCCTCCTATATTCCCTATATACAGGGCATATCAAAATACCATTTACTGATACTAGAACCATTGTCTATATACTTCTGAAAAATTTCTCCACTGATCCTTAAAGGTTATTATTACCTTAATGCTTTCCAATTCATACTGTCAAAACTCATACTATCCCTATCAAGGGTGAAATGCCAACCTTTATGCATTCCCCTAGGATTCGTTTTAAGTTACCGATGTTCTATTCTTAATTCCACCTTTAAAAGGTACATGCATCCTTCCATGGATAAATCAAGTCATATATCCTTGATAGATTATCTTATTCAATCATTCCCACCTCGATAGTAAATGCCTAATTTCACAATAACATCTGTATACAAAATGAGGTTAATCAAAATGGCCTCCAAAAGATAACAACGGTTATCCGCTTTTCTTGCCTAATCTGGTAACGATAACATGGATGTTCTGGAAGATATTGGTCATGTTCAACGTGAACTTCTTCTTAATAATTCCTTATTTACTTTTGTTGTTTATCTCAACAGTCACCTCAATGTTGGGATACCTCCCATACCTGGCGTCTCCCTTTCTGGGTATCGAGCCACCGGTCTTACATTTCACATTATTGAAGGTCACTTCCTTCATCCAATTTTTCTTGATTTCTTACTTTCTTGTCTCCTCAGTCTATCCGTGTCTCAATATTTATCCTTCGAACTATCTCAAGGTTTCCTCGAATCCTCCCAACTTAAAGGGGGTACAATATATGTATCTCTTATGCCTTCAACCATCAATTTTAACTCATGGTGGATCATCATCCTGACGATTACATGCTTTTCTATTTCTATTGCTATGAGTCTTTAGGGTTTCCTCATACCCAACTCCCTTATCATTATTTCATGAACCAACCCATCATAAGCATCGATTTCAAACATCCCGTCATTCTGGATTCGTGTCCTCAGAACGAATCTTGATAATCTTTACAACTTAGATTCATAATTCATCATACTCGTCTGCCTTTGTTCTGGCTCTAAAGCTTTTACACTATTTCCATAACCTTGGGAAGTACTTTCCCGAAAACAACTTACTGAACTTAAATCAGTTTATCATAACCTCTGGCTTCGTGCCTTCCTTGGCCTTTTACCAGCGGGTGGTCTCTCTCTTAGGAGGGTAAGTGACAAAACACTCTTTTGTGATTCGTCAATTATTTAAAATCTCAAATGATTCCTGCATTTCCTTTAGCCAGGCTCTTGCCTCGACTGGGTCAGCTTGTTCCTTGGAACTCTGAGAGCTTAGCGATTTAAAGGTCCTGAAAGAATTTCTCACCGCATTATTTCCTCAGGGTGGTGGGTGGGAATAATAGTCTAAGTTCTGTCTAGAAAGGGCCATAAATTATCATATAGGAGTACCGTCTCGGGTCTCCTTTCCTTACTCGACTTCTGTTTCTTAAGTCTGAACATTTCCTCCTCCTCCCCATAATCGGGGTCATCCTTCATATTTTAAATCCTCATTTTCACTTCATTATGTTATGGGTTCTTTCTATCTTGATGGCGACCTCCCTGACTATCACGTTCAGGGTTTGCTCTAAATCTTATTCCTCAAACTAGCTGTCATCTAAGATCTCATCCTTAAGCTCTTGAACATTTGGAACCCAATACCTCATTATTCCCTTATCATCTTTCTCGGTATTAATCTCATATTTATTTGTTGGCTCTCTGCCTTCATTCATCACCTTTACTGGCACAATATGTTCTTTTCCAATAATTCGGGCTGTATTGCTATCTCAAACAGCTTTTCGGTACCGGCTCCGGTTACCTTCACTACTATTTCCATTTTCTCAAAATCTCTTATAAACTCTCCAAAAGACATCATCATCTTGAGTCTCTCCTTTTTACTAAGGGCATCAGCCACCATATTGGCTTTCCCCGAATGATAAAGAATCTCCCAATTATAATTCTTGATTAGCTCTAACCGCCTCCTCTGGCGTATGTTGAGCTCTTTCTACGTGAAAATGTACTAGAGCACTTATGGCTTAGGTAATTCTCGCACTTCTCTCCATACAAGTAGTGCCTCCAATCTTTAGGGTAAAACTATTGCCACGAGCCTAAGCTCATGGGCGGGGATATTGAATTTCATATTACCTTAATTGTCTTGACGCAGACGCGATTATCTTGCTGTGCTAAGAAGCACCCTAATTCCTTATGCGAAGCGTCACTTACAAATCACAAAATCTCCTTTTTCCATCCGGCAATGCCAGCATAGGGGCCATCACCAACCTCTGCTTCAGTTCTTGAAAGCTGTTCTCGCATTTCTCTGTCCATTCGAACTTCTCAGTCTTACGAGTAAGCCGCGTTAAAGGGGCTACTATCTTTATAACTTGAACGAACCTCCAGTAGTGACCGGCCAATCCTACCTCTGGTAGTCGACCAAACCATGGTCATCAATTCATCAGTGGTCCTTTATCCAATCCTGTCAGGATCCTCCATGGGATCCTCCTCAACAACTATCCCTTTAGGACAACATCCTCAACCACTAAATCCTCAATATCAACATCATCCGGTCCTGCATTAGGACACTCTATCGGATCCAAAATCCGATCTCCAATTAGTAATAAAATATCATCGCGATTGTAATAACCCCAATTTTTGGAAATTTTTGAAACCCTTATGAATAGTGTTTTTGCTGAATGAGAAAACTTTTCATGCCACACTATGTAGGGGTTCTGATATGGATATTCTGAGATTTTATTAGTACTTTATATGGGATATAAGTGTATGTAAAGATCGTCAGAATCCAAATCCGAACACTTTGATTTTTCCCGGAAATCCAATAGATACGGAAAGAATTGAGTATAAGGTAACCGGATAAAAGGATTTAAATTAAAGGATTATAATAGAGGATCATAAAAAGGAATTTAATGTATTGAGAAAGGTTAAGGGAACCTAAGTAATAAGATCCCGGGTATGATCCCTCGAACGATAAACGAAAACGAAAGTTAAGTGAACCGTATAACAGATCAGCGGTCATTAGGCAAACGATTAGGAAGTTAATCAAAGGGATTAGTGGGAATGATGTCATCCAACCAATAGAAAGAGGACAAGGAGGGGAGGATGATATCATGAGGATGACACAAGCATGACATGGGAAGGAAGGAGATGTGGTGGCTTTTTAACCACACAAAATCAAGGGCAACTAGGTAATTTACTAAAACAAACACAAAAATCAAACCAACCAAGCCAAGCAAATCATTTTTCATCAAAATCAAAAAGAAACCAAGGCATTGTTCTTCATGCTCTCGGCCAAAACAGAACCAGAACACTAAAACTGCTGTATCTCCTTCATTTCTCACTCAAATATTGTGTTCTATAGCTCATTGGAAAGGTATTGAGATGGCCTACAACTCTTGTTCACAAGTCTTGTCCAAATAATCATGGTAAGACCATCATTTTTACAGTTCTTTAAATCGGACTTTTAGAAACTTCAAAGCCTAACTTTGTGTTCTTGATTTCTTTGGAAAGATCAAGTTTGTAGGAGGCTCCCTAAGGCTTCCTAGCAACTTAAAACCTCCCAAGGAAGGTATAAACTTCAAACCCTAGCCTTTACTTTATTTGTTAGTAAGTTTAATGGTTGGTGTTGTGAAATGAGAAGTATGGATTGTGATTATTAGTAGTTTGGTTTGATTTGGAAGTGTTTTGGTAATTGAAGATTGATTATAGTTCATAGGTCTTGATTGTGGTTGTTTGAGTTGAAAACCTTGGAGATTATGGACTGATGTGGTATGGTTTAGGTGAAGTTTTGTTGTATTGATGGTTATGAGTTGGTTGGTGGTTAATTGGAGTAGTTTAATCATTGGTAATCGCATAAACATAGCCGTCGTAACGTCCGATTTTCTGTAGACTGTTTTTGTGCATAACATTAGGACCGGAGAACCCCCTGCTAGATTATGACCACTGCCATGTTTAGATATCTCATGTTACGAGCTTCGTTTTGATATGTAGTTCGTTCGATTCCGACACACGGTTTAGGAGAAACGACCGTTTCAAGTAACGGCGTTTCGCGAACGAAACTTTTTCCCTCGCCTTACTTTGAAACATAGGTTAAAGACCAAAAAGGGTTAATTAATGTATGAAACATTTATGGTAAGTGTGTTAGGCAGTTGGTAAGACACTCGCGAAGGAATCGCTTTAAAACTCGTAAAGGTTAAATTATTAAAAATGGTGGAGCCGAGGGTACTCGAGTGACTTAAGAGAATCAGTAAGCGCAAAACGTGCGTTAGAGTCTGAGTTGGTTAGAGTATAGATTTACAAGTGACTTTGGTTTAATTCCAACTTACTTGTTGTTTATAGGTTACCAGACTCGTCCCGAGCCATTCGTAACCCCCAGTCGCTCAAGCAAGTTTTCTACCCGTTATACTGTTGTTGTGATGTAAATATATGTATATGCATTATCTTGTGATAAGTGCATGATTGTTATTAGCAAATTTTGCGATATATTGGAGCATGCTGATATGGTATATATGCATGTCTGTTTCGTAATCTTGATATATATATGTTGATTCAATTGATTCAGTTGATAATACCTATGCTAGAGGATAGCGGTAATTTGCATATACCCTTAGTATAGGGACCCAAAGGTGAAAATATTTTCTAAAACCGGGAGTCGAGGATCCCGAGTAGGTTTTGTATATATGGATATATATATATATATACTTATATATATATATATGGTCATAGTTTTCAAAACTATTAATCGAATAAGGCTTATTCGATAACTTTAGCTTTATTTTATTATTAAATATTATTTCGAATATTATTCGAAGGCGTATGACTCCTTTATATTAAATGAATATTATTTTGAATATTCATTCGAGGACTTATGACTCCTTTTATTTTATTATCTGAATATTATTTGAATATTCATTCGAGGGCTTATGACTCAGTTTATATTATTTAATGAATATTATTTGAATATTCATTTGAGGATCTATGACTCCGATTATTTGCTGAGATATATTCTTTATTTTATTAAAGAATAAGGTGTCAATAATCAAACTTATTTTCGATTATTCAAATAAAGATAGTACTTTCATATAAGTATATCTTTGGTTATTTGATATCCATTTCAAGTATAAGTTGTAATACTTCTACTTCAATTATTTTTATAAAGATTATTCTTTATGGGAATATTATTTAAATAATAATATTCAGTCATTTTCTAAATATTCTGGGGACTGATTTACTTCATTAAATCAGCTTTACTCCAAACACTCTATAAAGTGTTTTCAAGTCTTCAAAATGATTTTTAAAAGTTAGAGCGGATCCCAAAACTCATTTTTATATTTAAGATCTTCCTTTTTAAGGGGATTTAAATACTCGCTCAAAACCTGAGGGATCCGGCTCTGTGGTATGTTTTATATTCGCAACAAGGTTGTTGTTTTGATAAATGAATTGATTACTTACCCAACACTCGGGAAGTAAAATTCTTGGAACAAGTTAATCCATTAACAGGCATCGCCTGGGAAATATCGGTGAGTTCTCCTTTCCAAATAGATACGACTTCTTGGTGGAGCCGTATCAACAAGTTTCTACTTGGGGAAAGTGGGGACAAGCTTTACGTTTCAGAGTCATGGATTTCATCTGAACTAGGAGTGGCGTAAGTGGCCGAGTAGCGCCGGCCCAGCCTTATTATATTGGCCCAAATGGCCTGGAAGTTCCGCTAAGGCGGTCCATTCCTTAGGAGTTCAGTGTTCGGTTGACAAGTAAATCCGACAGGTTCTCCTCTACATGTAGAAAATGGTGGGGTTGTACTACTACGACTGATCATCGTAAGTGGTCTTCCTGGCGCGGCAAACTCCCGTAATGAGTTCATCATCCAATTGGATAATTTCTGCAACACTACCCAGAGCACTTCAATAGAAAGGCTACGGTTGGGAGATTGTTGAGTGTTGGCAGGGTCAAGTTTTCAAAATGATGTTTACATCAAATGAAGTATCTCGTAACTTCATTTTATTTTGATAATATTTTAAAGATTTAATTTATTCAAATCTTGCCTTATAGTCTCATCTATGTGATGAACTTTTGAAGCTAATTATAACTTGAACGGTGGTAGTTCAAGTAGTATTTGGGAAAGATATAAGTATATTGGGGTATCTTGTAACTTCATCTTTTAAACTTATATCTAATTAATAATTGTCTTATGAATGACAAAGATTTTCAGAAAAACGTTGAGACAAGGTTAGATATATGAGATCACCTTGCAATGATATTTTTTTTATACAGTTATACACTGGGACTTTGTGTATATTGTGCATGGAAGAGGACTTCCAATATTTTAAAAAGTATATATGTATATATATATACTGAATATTTTGCGACTTCATCGTATTAAGATATCAACTTGGTTCATTTCTTTTGACCAAGACTTTCATGAGTACTATGAGAAGGATCATATATTGTTAATCATTATACATATTATTTTGGTGGGCTTGCTGCTCACCCTTGCTTTCTTCTTTCATCACACAACATCAGATAGACAAGATGAACCGGACTAAACTCCCGATTCGCAAGAGGTTAGGAGACGTTCCGCAGTTTTCTAGATGCACTGATGCCGCCATAGCTGAGGTAGGAACTACCAATAGGCTAGACTTTCAACTTTTGATGTATCAGATTATGTATATTTATGAATTGTAATAATGGCAAAGAAATGTAAATTTATTCAGAAACCTGTTTAAGGTGTATTGGCATATAATTGTGGAATAAAACGACTTGTGATTATTTTTGGATATTCATCTCTGAGACTATAACTTGTGATGTGTGTGTTTATTGTGGGGTCACAGTACAGAGTAGTTGATTATTTATTAAGATTGGGTGTTGTTAAGGGAAATGGAACTCGTGACAACCCGGATCCCCGACCCCGGATTTGGGGGTGTTACAGAAATGGTATCAGAGCTAAGCGTCATAAACCTCAGAGATGATGGGACGTTAAGATAATAAGTTCACTAAGATAATAAGAACTCTTGCCAAGTTCATAGTCGGACTACCTAACGTAGTACTGACAGTTAAAACCCTTATGGGAACCCTTATAAATGTAGCGATAGAAGCGTAGTTCGTTATCGTATATGGTAGCGGGACTCCGAACCCTGAAGTTGAGGAACATCAATGCGATGATGTTTTATTACTAATTGGAGATCAGATTGTGGATCCAATAGAACGTCCTAACGCAGGACCGGATGATGTTGATATTGAGGATGTAGCAGTTGAGGATGTTGTCCTAAAAGGGATAGTTGTTGAGGAGGATCCCATGGAGGATCCTGACGAGATTGGATAAAGGACCACTGATGAATTGATGACCCTAGTTGGGTCGACTACCAGAGGTAGGATTGGCCGGTCACTACAAGAGGTTCGTTCAAGTTTGTAAAGATAGTAGCCCCTTTAACGCGGCTTACTCATACGACTGAGAAGTTCGAATAGACAGAGAAATGCGAGAACAGCTTTTAAGAACTGAAGCAAAGGTTGGTGACGACCCCTATGTTGGCGTTGCCGGATGGAAAAAGGAGATTTTGTGATTTGTAAGTGACGCTTCGCATAAGGAATTAGGGTGCTTCCTAGCACAACAAGATAATCGCGTCTGCGTCAAGATAATTAAGGTAATATGAAATTCGATATCCCCGCCCATGAGCTTAGGCTCGTGGCAATAGTTTTACCCTAAAGATTGGAGGCACTACTTGTATGGAGAGAAGTGCGAGAATTACCTAAGCCATAAGTGCTCTAGTACATTCTTACGTAGAAAGAGCTCAACATACGCCAGAGGAGGCGGTTAGAGCTAATCAAGAATTATGATTGGAAGATTCTTTATCATTCGGGGAAAGCCAATGTGGTGGCTGATGCCATTAGTAAAAAGGAGAGACTCAAGATGATAATGTCTTTGGGAGAGTTGATAAGAGATTTTGAGAAAATGGAAATAGTAGTGAAGGTAACCGGAGCCGGTACCGAAAAGCTGTTTGAGATTGCAATAGAGACCGAATTATTGGAAAAAAGCATATTGTGCCAGAAAAAGGTGATGAATGAAGGCAGAGAGCCAACAAATAAATATGAGATTAATACTGAGAAAGATGATAAGGGAATAATGAGGTATTCCTATAGAATTTGGGTTCTGAAAGTTCAAGAGCTTAAGGATGAGAACTTAGATGAGAGCCATAGTTTGAGGAATAGGATTTAGGGCAAACCCAGAGTGTGATAGTCAGGGAGGTTGCCATCAAGAAAGAAATAACCCATAACATAATGAAGTGAAAATGAGGATTTAAAATATGAAGGATGACCCCGATTATGGGGAGGAGGAGGAAATGTTCAGACTTAAGAAACAGAAGTCGAGTAAGGAAAGGAGACCCGAGACGGTACTCCTATATGATAATTTATGGCCCTTTCTAGACAGAACTTAGACTATTATCCCCAACCACCACCTTGAGGAAACAATGCGGTAGGAAATTCTTTCATGACCTTTAAGTCGCTAAGCTCTCATAGTTCCAAGGAACAGGTTGACCCAGTCGAGGCAAGGGCCTGGCTAAAGGAAATATAGGAATCATTTGAGATTCTAAATGATTGACGAATCACAAAAGACCGTTTTTGTCACTTACCCTCCTAAGAAAGAGACCACCCGCTGGTGAAAGGCCAAGGAAGGCACGAAGCCAGAGGTTATGATAAACTGATTTAAGATTCAGTAAGTTGTTTTCGGGAAAGTACTTCCCAAGGTTATGGAAATAGTGTAAAAGCTTTAGAGCCAGAACAAAGGCAGACGAGTATGATGAATTATGAATCTAAGTTGTAAAGATTATCAAGATTCATTCAGAGGACACGAATCCAGAATGACGGGATGTTTGAAATCGATGCTTATGTTGGGTTGGTTCATGAAATAATGATAAGGGAGTTGGGTATGAGGAAACCCTAAGAACTCGTAGTAATAGAAATAGAAAAGTATGTGATCGTCAGGATGAGGGTGATTCACCATGAGTTAAAATTGCTGGTTGAAGGTATAAGAGATACATATATATTATCCCCTGTAAGTTGGGAAGATTCGAGGAAACCTTGAGATAATTCGAAGGATAAATAATGAGACGCGGATAGACTGAGGAGACAAGAAAGTAAGAAATTAAGAAAATTGGGTGAAGGAAGTGACCTTCAAGAAGGTAAAGTGTAAGACCGGTGGCTTGATACCCAGGAAGGGAGACGCCAGGTATGAAAGATATCCCAACATTGAGATGACTGTTGAGATAAACAACAAAAGTAAATAAGGATTTATTAAGAAGAAGTTCACGTTGAACACGACCAATATCTTCCAGATCATCCATGTGATCATTACCAAATCAGGAAAGAAAAGCGGATAACCATTTTTATCTTTTGGAGGCCATGTGGATTGACCTTAACTTGAATAAGGATGCTATTGTGAAATTTGATATAGACTATCGAGGTGGAAATGATTGAATAAGATACCCTTATCAGGGATATATGACTTGATTTATCCATGGAAGGATGCAGGTACCTTTTAAAGGTGGAATTAAGGATAGAACATCGGTAACTTAAAATGAATCCTAGGGGAATGCATAAAGGTTGGCATTTCACCCTTAATAGGGACAGTATGAGTTTTGACAGTATGATTGGGAAAGGGTTAAGGTAACAACAACCTTTAAGAATCAGTGGAGAAATTTTTCAGAAGTATATAGACAATGGTTCTAGTATTAGTAAATGGTATTTTGATATGCCCTGTATATAGGGAATACAGGAGGAACGATTGAAGGATAACCTTAGAGGTTTTACAAGGAGAAAGGAAATATTCGAAATTCTCAAGAATAAAAATGTTGATAAAGGAAATATGACATAATTATAATGATGCCAAGTGGGGCACGTGTTAAACCACGAGAAAGTATGGATCGAACCAGTAATGGTCGAAATTGTTCAGGGCAATTAGGACTTAAGATAAAAAAATGTTCTAAGTATGATTGAGAGTCAGTCTTGACAGTGATTAGCCTCTAAAGATTGAGGCAATAACTTATGGAAAAATGGTGATTTTTTTTTCTTTTCTTTCCCATCTGATTTTAAGGAAAACATCTTCACTCAAGCAGTGATCGGAAATAAGGTAGAAAATTTATTTGGAGGTGGTTAAAATGACATTGACTGTAAGGAAATTTTACTATCAGGATAGGCCAAAGAGGTGGCCGACACTTTAAAGGTAAGAGGATAATTATAGGCGCTTGTGCCAAAAGAATACAGTGATGATGGTTAAAACTGTGAAGGTTGTATTATGGTTTGGAAGATTGACATTCCTTCTGATGACTGTGCAATACCCAGCCGTAATAGTAGTTGGTAAAGGTTTAATTCGTGTAATCGCCATGAGCGGGCTATCTGTCTTAGAAGGTACTATCTTGAGAATGAGCCTGGACCATGTTTCAAAAGGACTAAACGAACCTTTGAGATCAGGAGGGTACTCCATGAATCATGAATGGTGATTATATTACCTCCTTAGAAGGATTTGATACGACATGTATGGACTCCGTATGGTTAGCTATTAAGACTTCATGGAAAATGAATGACTACAGTAGGTCAGTGGTGGACCATAGTAAGGCAGCAATGATTCTGCGAGTAATGAGCTGATTACAACCGTGAGAGTTGTATTAGAATGGGTGTTGAGATTGAGTACCACTAATCGGGTCGTGGTAGTGTATACGTTATCATTGATAGACTAATTAAGTAGAGTATCTACCTAGTGAATTATTATTCTTTCTTATCAATAGAGAGTCGTATTATTATACGAGGAAGGTTGCGGTGCAAGCATAGAATTCTAGTAGCGATGATGTATAGAATGAGATCCCAGATTCGATTTTCGATGTCGAGGGAGTTTCAAAGGTGATTGTGTATAAGCTCGAGGAAGAGCATGGGTCCATAGAATGATGGACGGAATAGAAATATTTAGGCATGGGAAATACGATGCTATAATATTTGATGCTGATATAAATACGTTTATGTTTTGTTCTCCTATGACAAACCTCTATAATTCAGAGGTAGGTTCCAAGCCAGATATTTTGTGGCAGTATATATTTTTTTTATATACAATTCTCTTCAGTTCGTTCTTTTCTCTTCTTTTCATTTCATGTAATCTGAGAAGAACAACCCTTCCAGAAGGGGAGGTATTGCCGAATGACTATCTATCTGTGTGATAGAAGCCTAGTAGGATACCATCTATTGTTTAATTGCTTGTCAAGTACTAAAGGCTGGCCACCTTCTGTACTAACTATGCAATATAACAAGTGTTCATGATCATAGTGATCTCTCAACAAATTCCTTTACTTCTATTTGATTGATCAAATTTTGGAAAATAGAAACAACTGAAAAAGGAGTAATAAAGTAGTGGTAGTATGCGGAATGGAAACACATTCGTGATACTAAGGTTGTCGTGGTCATTAAAAGGTTATAGAACGCTAACGAGCAAAAGTATAACCAGTACGAACTGGAAAAGAATGGGTATTGAGAAGCAGAAGCTCTAATGCTAAAAGCAATAATGAGAGTCTGTGCAATAGACTTGAAAGAATTTGGAATGATCACTTAATTCGGATTGAGTTATCTTACGACAATAGATCATATGTCATTATCGAGATGTCGCCTTATGAGATCCTTGAGGGAAGACAATGTCGATCTCCCTTATATTAGGATGAAGTTGTACAACGCAAGATGCTCAGACCCGCAGTAGTCCAAAGGACCAAGGATATGATAGATCTAATCAGAGGACGGCTGGTAGTAGCCCAAGATGGACATGATAAGTATGTTGATTTGACACGAAAGGATAAAGAGTATGAAATAGGGGACCTAGTAATGTTATAGGTATCCCTTGGAAAGGATTGATGAGGTTCGGAAAGAAAGGAAAGCTAAGTCTACAATTTGTTGGACCCTTGGATATATTTAGACGTTTGGGAAGATAGCATATGAGCTAACCCTACCCCCGAATATGTAGCAAGTTCATAATGTGTTCCACGTATCAATGTTAAGAAAATGTAATTCGGATGCCAGATAAATAGGGGCATATGAGCGCATAGGCATGCGATCAGACATAACCTATAGGGAGCAACCAGAAAGGGTTATAGATCGAAAAAGGACAAGTGCTTAGGAGAAGGGTTATCAAACTAGTCAGAGTTTGATGGTAGAACCACAATGTGGGAAAATTGACTTGAGAGTTAGAAAGTGCAATACTAAGAAAGTATCCCTATTCATTTCTATCTGATTCCGGGACGGAATCCTTTTAAGGAGGGGAGACTGTAATAACCCCAATTTTTGGAAATTTTTGAAACCCTTATGAATAGTGTTTTTGCTGAATGAGAAAACTTTTCATGCCACACTATGTAGGGGTTCTGATATGGATATTCTGAGATTTTATTAGTACTTTATATGGGATATAAGTGTATGTAAAGATCGTCAGAATCCAAATCCGAACACTTTGATTTTTCCCGGAAATCCAATAGATACGGAAAGAATTGAGTATAAGGTAACCGGATAAAAGGATTTAAATTAAAGGATTATAATAGAGGATCATAAAAAGGAATTTAATGTATTGAGAAAGGTTAAGGGAACCTAAGTAATAAGATCCCGGGTATGATCCCTCGAACGATAAACGAAAACGAAAGTTAAGTGAACCGTATAACAGATCAGCGGTCATTAGGCAAACGATTAGGAAGTTAATCAAAGGGATTAGTGGGAATGATGTCATCCAACCAATAGAAAGAGGACAAGGAGGGGAGGATGATATCATGAGGATGACACAAGCATGACATGGGAAGGAAGGAGATGTGGTGGCTTTTTAACCACACAAAATCAAGGGCAACTAGGTAATTTACTAAAACAAACACAAAAATCAAACCAACCAAGCCAAGCAAATCATTTTTCATCAAAATCAAAAAGAAACCAAGGCATTGTTCTTCATGCTCTCGGCCAAAACAGAACCAGAACACTAAAACTGCTGTATCTCCTTCATTTCTCACTCAAATATTGTGTTCTATAGCTCATTGGAAAGGTATTGAGATGGCCTACAACTCTTGTTCACAAGTCTTGTCCAAATAATCATGGTAAGACCATCATTTTTACAGTTCTTTAAATCGGACTTTTAGAAACTTCAAAGCCTAACTTTGTGTTCTTGATTTCTTTGGAAATATCAAGTTTGTAGGAGGCTCCCTAAGGCTTCCTAGCAACTTAACACCTCCCAAGGAAGGTATAAACTTCAAACCCTAGCCTTTACTTTATTTTTTAGTAAGTTTAATGGTTGGTGTTGTGAAATGAGAAGTATGGATTGTGATTATTAGTAGTTTGGTTTGATTTGGAAGTGTTTTGGTAATTGAAGATTGATTATAGTTCATAGGTCTTGATTGTGGTTGTTTGAGTTGAAAACCTTGGAGATTATGGACTGATGTGGTATGGTTTAGGTGAAGTTTTGTTGTATTGATGGTTATGAGTTGGTTGGTGGTTAATTGGAGTAGTTTAATCATTGGTAATCGCGTAAACATAGCCGTCGTAACGTCCGATTTTCTGTAGACTGTTTTTGTGCATAACATTAGGACCGGAGAACCCCCTGCTAGATTATGACCACTGCCATGTTTAGATAGCTCATGTTACGAGCTTCGTTTTGATATGTAGTTCGTTCGATTCCGACGCACGGTTTAGGAGAAACGACCGTTTCAAGTAACGGCGTTTCGCGAACGAAACTTTTTCCCTCGCCTTACTTTGAAACATAGGTTAAAGACCAAAAAGGGTTAATTAATGTATGAAACATTTATGGTAAGTGTGTTAGGCAGTTGGTAAGACACTCGCGAAGGAATCGCTTTAAAACTCGTAAAGGTTAAATTATTAAAAATGGTGGAGCCGAGGGTACTCGAGTGACTTAAGAGAATCAGTAAGCGCAAAACGTGCGTTAGAGTCTGAGTTGGTTAGAGTATAGATTTACAAGTGACTTTGGTTTAATTCCAACTTACTTGTTGTTTATAGGTTACCAGACTCGTCCCGAGCCATTCGTAACCCCCAGTCGCTCAAGCAAGTTTTCTACCCGTTATACTGTTGTTGTGATGTAAATATATGTATATGCATTATCTTGTGATAAGTGCATGATTGTTATTAGCAAATTTTGCGATATATTGGAGCATGCTGATATGGTATATATGCATGTCTGTTTCGTAATCTTGATATATATGTTGATTCAATTGATTCAGTTGATAATACCTATGCTAGAGGATAGCGGTAATTTGCATATACCCTTAGTATAGGGACCCAAAGGTGAAAATATTTTCTAAAACCGGGAGTCGAGGATCCCGAGTAGGTTTTGTATATATGGATATATATATATATATACTTATATATATATATGGTCATAGTTTTCAAAACTATTAATCGAATAAGGCTTATTCGATAACTTTAGCTTTATTTTATTATTAAATATTATTTCGAATATTATTCGAAGGCGTATGACTCCTTTATATTAAATGAATATTATTTTGAATATTCATTCGAGGACTTATGACTCCTTTTATTTTATTATCTGAATATTATTTGAATATTCATTCGAGGGCTTATGACTCAGTTTATATTATTTAATGAATATTATTTGAATATTCATTTGAGGATCTATGTGTAATATCCGTATTTTTATTTTAATTATTATCTATTTAATATTTGTATTAGTTAGAAATAGATTAGAATTAGTAATAATAGTAATTTTTAATACAATTTGATTTGGAATAGAATTAGTAATTATATTATTAATTAGATTAGGGATAGGATTCTATTAATTGTGGGCTTGTGGGCCTATAAATATATATATATACAAGTTATGTCCTATTCTATGTCTTTTTAATTGGAGCCGCTC
This sequence comes from Apium graveolens, assembly GCF_009905375.1. Lineage (NCBI taxonomy): Eukaryota > Viridiplantae > Streptophyta > Magnoliopsida > Apiales > Apiaceae > Apium > Apium graveolens. The sequence continues at coordinate 47,631,825 of NC_133647.1, read as the reverse complement.
TTAGAGGCTAGGGTTTGAGAAGACAAGAAGATCTTAGAAGTTTATTCTTGTGTTATTCGATTGATCAAGGTACGAGAATCGATCTTTTCTTCTTCATAATCATATCATGTTCATCTTCTTATTTGTTTGTGCTGAAATTCGTATGTGATAAAATCAGCATCTCGTATCTGTTGTAAAATCCATAACTTATTCGTTTGTACACGGAATTCATTGATTCTTGATTTTCTGGAAAGCTTGTTTCGATACCTACAACTTCCATGTTTACATATTTTGTGGAATCAGCCTCTAACTATGTGCAAATATCCATTCTTTGTGACCCTTCAGATTTATGACGTGAACAGTTTTTCATACCTTCTAAAATTCGTTATAAATCGATCTTATGTCGGAAAATTACTCATGATATCAATCTGGAAAGCTTATGAAATTCTCTTTCATTATATGGTATACCCATTATATATTTAAATCTTTTAAATTGCCTAAATTGCCTTACAAATATTCTGGTCTGTTTATACTTATCAGCATAGTTGTTTCATGTTCAAAAATTCATATCTTCTTCATTATTCGTCATAAAATTATGATCTTTATAAATTATGAAACCTCTGAGAATTCTCTTTCATTGTCTATTTATAGTCGAAGTGAGATCAGATTGTCTTTATTGTCTAAATTTGCCTTCTTTGTAATCTGTTCCTGAATAATTTCTGCTGTGATACCTGAACTTCAAAAATTCATAACTAATTCGTTATCAGTGCGTTTTTGATGAATCTTATCATTTTGGAATCCTTGTTAAATCTACTTTATTTCTCCAGTTGACCATTATTTCAAATCCTTAACTTATCTGCTGTTAAAATTCGAATTAGTATAAGTTGTTTACTTTCAATCGTATTTCAACAATCCGATTTAATGGTCCATCAGATGAGGTACGGATTTCGTCCCCTTTCTTTCAGTGCTACTCCTTTTATTATTAAATATATCTGATTCTTTCCCTTCATATTTTTATTCATTCCGTTCTTATTCGTTTGATCTCTGAAAATTATTTTAAATCTGTTCTGGAAGTTTTAAATATTTAATCTTGCGAGCTTTAAAATTATGTTTGTTAAATATCTGTTTTGAATATTTGAAATATCTGCTGCAAGTGATTCTTAAAATTGTGAAAATTATTTTATTTGAACCCTTAGAGTGAAATAGGGTATACCGAGTTAACCAGCTGTAGGGGTACTACAGCCATGTCATTGCGGCACCATTGGCATGACACTTCCATGGCAGTGTGATTGGTCATGGCGTATCCTTTTGATAGCTCAGGAGGAGAGCTTTGGCCATTGTGATATTTGTTTCAGGATACGTGGGTGCACCCAGAGTTTGATTTGTGATTTGATTTATGGTGACGTTGTATATGCCGTACACGTTATCCATTTTGTTGCACACATTAGGTACTCTATGATGTGTGTATTTGTTATTTGTTTTGCTCTCGGTATGAAATATCTTAACCCCTCGTTGTTTCAGCCTGTTTTATTTAAACTTGTTGTTTTATATTAAACTGTCAAATGTTCATCTTGTTTTATGTTTTATAAATTTATTCCAATCCGTACTGGGCTTTTGGCTCATGCCGTATTCTTCTTCTGGCAGGTACTTAGGGGGACTTTTGGGGCTGTGTGATGGAGCGATACCTTTGTGACAATTTCTTGGGATCTTTGGACTTCTAGCATTTATTTTAGACATTTATTATTAGAGTATTTAATTTTCTTCGCATTTATTGACTTGGATAATTTTGGAGACTTTATAATATTATATGTTGGATTTTAGTGCTCTGTTTTTTTTTTGGTTTAGATTTAATAAGTAACCCCTCGTCTCATTTTGGGAAGGGGGTGTTACAGAGATGGCATCAGAGCTTAGGTTCTTTCTTGTAGAAAACCTATTTAGGTTTGACCTGTGAGTTTGGGTAGATGATAGGATGGGTGTTCCATTTAATTTCGTTTCATTATGCTCTTTATCGTTTCATTTTGCTTTGCAAGAATTGAAGGAGCAGTTGTAGGAGTTGTTGAATAGGGGATTTATCAGACCAAGTGTGTCTCCATGGGGCGCTCCTGTGTTGTTTGTGAAGAAGAAGGATGGTTCTATGAGATTGTGCATTGACTATAGGGAGTTGAATAAGGTGACTGTTAGAAACAGGTATCCTTTGCCACGCATTGATGACTTGTTTGATCAGTTACAAGGGGCGAAGTACTTTTCGAAGATAGATTTGAGATCTGGTTACCATCAGTTACGAGTTAGGGAGGAAGACGTTCCGAAGACTGCATTTCGCACTCGTTATGGTCATTATGAGTTTCTCGTGATGTCCTTTGGGTTGACGAATGCACCAGCGGTATTTATGGATTTGATGAATCGGGTCTTTCATGATTATCTGGATAAATTCGTGGTGGTCTTCATCGATGATATCTTGATATACTCTAGGAGCAGAGAGGAGCATGAGGAGCATTTACGTACTGTACTTGAAATTTTGAGGAAGAGGAAGTTGTTTGCGAAATTTTCCAAGTGTGAATTCTGGTTGGAGGAAGTGGCATTCTTGGGGCATGTTGTATCTGGTAGGGGCATTGAGTTGGATCCTGCGAAAGTCGAGGCTATTACTAATTGGCCCAGACCTAGCAATGTGACGGAGGTGAGGAGTTTCTTGGGTTTGGCAGGCTACTATAGGCGTTTTGTGGAAGGTTTCTCTTCCATAGCTTTACCATTGACTCAGCTAATGAGGAAGGGAATTAAGTTCAAGTGGAATGATGATCGTGAGAAGAGCTTTCAAGAGTTAAAGAAGAGGTTGGTGTCAGCTCCAATACTTGTGTTGCCATCAGGGAGTGGAGGTTTTCAGGTGTATAGTGATGCTTCTAAGAGAGGATTGGGGTGTGTTCTTATGCAACATGGGAAAGTGATTTCTTACGCTTCTAGGCAGCTTAAACCATATGAGGTGAATTATCCTACCCATGACTTGGAGTTAGCAGCAGTGGTCTTTGCTTTGAAGATCTGGAGACACTATCTTTATGGAGAGACTTGTGACATCTTTACTGATCACAAGAGTCTCAAATACATCTTTACTCAGAAGGAGCTTAACATGAGGCAGCGGAGGTGGCTTGAACTTCTTAAGGATTATGATGCAAATATTCAGTACCATCCGGGGAAGGCGAATGTAGTGGCAGACGCTCTTAGTAGGAAGAACTTGGGGAGTGTTGCATCTCTCATTACTCAGCCGCACCTTATTTCAGATTTGGAGCGCTTGGGTGTTGAGTTGTATGTTAGAGGATCAAGTGGTAGTATTGCAAATTTGAAAGTGGAACCGAATCTTGTTTCAAGGGTTAAGGAAGCTCAGAAGAGTGATACAGGTTTGGAAGCTATTAGATCCGAGGTGGCAGGTGGAAAGCAAATACAATTTCATTTCGATGATGAGGGTGTGATGTGGTTGGGTAGTAAATTGTGCGTGCCCGCAGACCCGACGATTCGTGAGGAAATTTTGAAGGAGGCTCATAGTTCTTCATTTTCTATTCATCCAGGTTCCACCAAGATGTATAGGGATTTGAAGAAGCACTTTTGGTGGAGTGGAATGAAGGGAGATATAGTAGAATTTGTGGGAAAATGTCTTACATGTCAACAAGTGAAGATAGACCATCAGAGGCCTAGTGGATTGTTGCAACAGCTAGATATACCAGTTTGGAAGTGGGAAAATATTACTATGGATTTTGTAACTCATTTGCCGAGGACTTTCAAGAAGAATGATGTTATATGGGTGGTGGTTGATAGACTCACTAAGTCCGCTCACTTCTTGCCTATTAAAGAGACTACTCCTGTTCATGAGTTGGCAGAGATTTTTCAGCGAGATATTGTTAGACTTCATGGTGTGCCGGTGTCGATAGTTTCTGACAGGGATACGAGATTTACATCGCGTTTTTGGAAGGGATTCCAGCAAGCTTGGGGTACGAGGCTTAATTTCAGTACAGCTTATCATCCGCAGACCGATGGACAGTCAGAGAGGACGATTCAGACATTGGAGGATATGTTGAGGGCTTGCGCGTTAGAGTGGACAGGTGATTGGGATAAATATTTGTATCTTGTTGAGTTTGCGTACAATAATAGTTGGCACGCGAGTATTGGTATGCCACCATTTGAGGCTTTGTATGGTAGGAGGTGTAGGGCACCATCTTGTTGGGATGAGGTTGGTGAGAAAGTCATCGAAGGGCCGGAGTTAGTTAGAATTACTAATGAGAAGGTAGAGAAAGTTAAAGAAAGTCTGAAGGAAGCTCGATCTCGTCAAAAGAGTTACGCGGACCAACATAGGAAGTTTGGGGGATTTGAGCCAGGTGATCATGTGTTCTTAAAGGTGTCGCCTTGTAAGGGTGTGAAGCGTTTTGGTATGAAGGGAAAGCTTAGTCCGAGATATGTTGGCCCTTTTGACGTTATGGAGAAAGTAGGGGAAGTATCTTATAGAGTTGCGTTGCCACCACAACTATCTCATGTGCATAATGTGTTTCATGTGTCGGTTTTGAGGGGCTACAAATATCATCCATTACATGTAGTTCAGTATCCATTACATAAGATTAAAGAGGATCTTTCTTGTGAGGAGGAAGCTGAGGCTATCTTAGCTCGAGAGGAGCGAGTTTTGAGGAAGAACACCATTCCGTTTGTGAAAGTTTTGTGGAAAAATCATTCGGAAAGAGAGGCTACTTGGGAATTAGAAGAATCTATTCGTGAGAAATATCCGCATTTGTTCGATTCAGGTACGAGTTTTAGTTTCATTCGATTCCGGGGACGGAATCCTTTTTAAGGGGGTATATATGTAATATCCGTATTTTTATTTTAATTATTATCTATTTAATATTTGTATTAGTTAGAAATAGATTAGAATTAGTAATAATAGTAATTTTTAATACAATTTGATTTGGAATAGAATTAGTAATTATATTATTAATTAGATTAGGGATAGGATTCTATTAATTGTGGGCTTGTGGGCCTATAAATATATATATATACAAGTTATGTCCTATTCTATGTCTTTTTAATTGGAGCCGCTCTTAGAGGCTAGGGTTTGAGAAGACAAGAAGATCTTAGAAGTTTATTCTTGTGTTATTCGATTGATCAAGGTACGAGAATCGATCTTTTCTTCTTCATAATCATATCATGTTCATCTTCTTATTTGTTTGTGCTGAAATTCGTATGTGATAAAATCAGCATCTCGTATCTGTTGTAAAATCCATAACTTATTCGTTTGTACACGGAATTCATTGATTCTTGATTTTCTGGAAAGCTTGTTTCGATACCTACAACTTCCATGTTTACATATTTTGTGGAATCAGCCTCTAACTATGTGCAAATATCCATTCTTTGTGACCCTTCAGATTTATGACGTGAACAGTTTTTCATACCTTCTAAAATTCGTTATAAATCGATCTTATGTCGGAAAATTACTCATGATATTAATCTGGAAAGCTTATGAAATTCTCTTTCATTATATGGTATACCCATTATATATTTAAATCTTTTAAATTGCCTAAATTGCCTTACAAATATTCTGGTCTGTTTATACTTATCAGCATAGTTGTTTCATGTTCAAAAATTCATATCTTCTTCATTATTCGTCATAAAATTATGATCTTTATAAATTATGAAACCTCTGAGAATTCTCTTTCATTGTCTATTTATAGTCGAAGTGAGATCAGATTGTCTTTATTGTCTAAATTTGCCTTCTTTGTAATCTGTTCCTGAATAATTTCTGCTGTGATACCTGAACTTCAAAAATTCATAACTAATTCGTTATCAGTGCGTTTTTGATGAATCTTATCATTTTGGAATCCTTGTTAAATCTACTTTATTTCTCCAGTTGACCATTATTTCAAATCCTTAACTTATCTGCTGTTAAAATTCGAATTAGTATAAGTTGTTTACTTTCAATCGTATTTCAACAATCCGATTTAATGGTCCATCAGATGAGGTACGGATTTCGTCCCCTTTCTTTCAGTGCTACTCCTTTTATTATTAAATATATCTGATTCTTTCCCTTCATATTTTTATTCATTCCGTTCTTATTCGTTTGATCTCTGAAAATTATTTTAAATCTGTTCTGGAAGTTTTAAATATTTAATCTTGCGAGCTTTAAAATTATGTTTGTTAAATATCTGTTTTGAATATTTGAAATATCTGCTGCAAGTGATTCTTAAAATTGTGAAAATTATTTTATTTGAACCCTTAGAGTGAAATAGGGTATACCGAGTTAACCAGCTGTAGGGGTACTACAGCCATGTCATTGCGGCACCATTGGCATGACACTTCCATGGCAGTGTGATTGGTCATGGCGTATCCTTTTGATAGCTCAGGAGGAGAGCTTTGGCCATTGTGATATTTGTTTCAGGATACGTGGGTGCACCCAGAGTTTGATTTGTGATTTGATTTATGGTGACGTTGTATATGCCGTACACGTTATCCATTTTGTTGCACACATTAGGTACTCTATGATGTGTGTATTTGTTATTTGTTTTGCTCTCGGTATGAAATATCTTAACCCCTCGTTGTTTCAGCCTGTTTTATTTAAACTTGTTGTTTTATATTAAACTGTCAAATGTTCATCTTGTTTTATGTTTTATAAATTTATTCCAATCCGTACTGGGCTTTTGGCTCATGCCGTATTCTTCTTCTGGCAGGTACTTAGGGGGACTTTTGGGGCTGTGTGATGGAGCGATACCTTTGTGACAATTTCTTGGGATCTTTGGACTTCTAGCATTTATTTTAGACATTTATTATTAGAGTATTTAATTTTCTTCGCATTTATTGACTTGGATAATTTTGGAGACTTTATAATATTATATGTTGGATTTTAGTGCTCTGTTTTTTTTTTTGGTTTAGATTTAATAAGTAACCCCTCGTCTCATTTTGGGAAGGGGGTGTTACACTATGACTCCGATTATTTGCTGAGATATATTCTTTATTTTATTAAAGAATACGGTGTCAATAATCAAACTTATTTTCGATTATTCAAATAAAGATAGTACTTTCATATAAGTATATCTTTGGTTATTTGATATCCATTTCAAGTATAAGTTGTAATACTTCTACTTCAATTATTTTTATAAAGATTATTCTTTATGGGAATATTATTTAAATAATAATATTCAGTCATTTTCTAAATATTCTGGGGACTGATTTACTTCATTAAATCAGCTTTACTCCAAACACTCTATAAAGTGTTTTCAAGTCTTCAAAATGATTTTTAAAAGTTAGAGCGGATCCCAAAACTCATTTTTATATTTAAGATCTTCCTTTTTAAGGGGATTTAAATACTCGCTCAAAACCTGAGGGATCCGGCTCTGTGGTATGTTTTATATTCGCAACAAGGTTGTTGTTTTGATAAATGAATTGATTACTTACCCAACACTCAGGAAGTAAAATTCTTGGAACAAGTTAATCCATTAACAGGCATCGCCTGGGAAATATCGGTGAGTTCTCCTTTCCAAATAGATACGACTTCTTGGTGGAGCCGTATCAACAAGTTTCTACTTGGGGAAAGTGGGGACAAGCTTTACGTTTCAGAGTCATGGATTTCATCTGAACTAGGAGTGGCGTAAGTGGCCGAGTAGCGCCGGCCCAGCCTTATTATATTGGCCCAAATGGCCTGGAAGTTCCGCTAAGGCGGTCCATTCCTTAGGAGTTCAGTGTTCGGTTGACAAGTAAATCCGACAGGTTCTCCTCTACATGTAGAAAATGGTGGGGTTGTACTACTACGACTGATCATCGTAAGTGGTCTTCCTGGCGCGGCAAACTCCCGTAATGAGTTCATCATCCAATTGGATAATTTCTGCAACACTACCCAGAGCACTTCAATAGAAAGGCTACGGTTGGGCGATTGTTGAGTGTTGGCAGGGTCAAGTTTTCAAAATGATGTTTACATCAAATGAAGTATCTCGTAACTTCATTTTATTTTGATAATATTTTAAAGATTTAATTTATTCAAATCTTGCCTTATAGTCTCATCTATGTGATGAACTTTTGAAGCTAATTATAACTTGAACGGTGGTAGTTCAAGTAGTATTTGGGAAAGATATAAGTATATTGGGGTATCTTGTAACTTCATCTTTTAAACTTATATCTAATTAATAATTGTCTTATGAATGACAAAGATTTTCATAAAAACGTTGAGACAAGGTTAGATATATGAGATCACCTTGCAATGATATTTTTTTTATACAGTTATACACTGGGACTTTGTGTATATTGTGCATGGAAGAGGACTTCCAATATTTTAAAAAGTATATATGTATATATATATATACTGAATATTTTGCGACTTCATCGTATTAAGATATCAACTTGGTTCATTTCTTTTGACCAAGACTTTCATGAGTACTATGAGAAGGATCATATATTGTTAATCATTATACATATTATTTTGGTGGGCTTGCTGCTCACCCTTGCTTTCTTCTTTCATCACACAACATCAGATAGACAAGATGAACCGGACTAAGCTCCCGATTCGCAAGAGGTTAGGAGACGTTCCGCAGTTTTCTAGATGCACTGATGCCGCCATAGCTGAGGTAGGAACTACCAATAGGCTAGACTTTCAACTTTTGATGTATCAGATTATGTATATTTATGAATTGTAATAATGGCAAAGAAATGTAAATTTATTCAGAAACCTGTTTAAGGTGTATTGGCATATAATTGTGGAATAAAACGACTTGTGATTATTTTTGGATATTCATCTCTGAGACTATAACTTGTGATGTGTGTGTTTATTGTGGGGTCACAGTACAGAGTAGTTGATTATTTATTAAGATTGGGTGTTGTTAAGGGAAATGGAACTCGTGACAACCCGGATCCCCGACCCCGGATTTGGGGGTGTTACAGCGATGTTGCTCCTCAACATCAGGGTTCGGAGTCCCGCTACCATATACGATAACGAACTACGCTCCTATCACGATATTTATAAGGGTTCCCATAAGGGTTTTAACTGTCAGTACTACGTTAGGTAGCCCGACTATGAACTTGGCAAGAGTTCTTATTATCTTTGTGAACTTATTATCTTAACGTCCCATCATCTCTGAGGTTTATAACGCTTAGCTCTGATACCATTTCTGTAACACCCCCAGATCCGGGGTCGGGGATCCGGGTCGTCACGGTCTTTCTTTCCACAATATCACTTCACTTAATTAATAATAATAACCTTATGCTGTGACCCCACACTAACACACACCACAACCCGTTATAGTCTCAGAGATGAAATTGAAATAAGTACAAGTCTTTGAATCCACAATTTAAAATTATTACAACCCAAAATGATTACTTGATAAATTTACAGTTAATTGCCATTATCTGCCACAAGTTATAATTATACATAATTGATTCTCAAAAATAGAATGCCTGATCTACCAATAGATCTACCTCTGCAGCTATAGCAGCCACAACATCATCGGGAAGACGCGGGACGCTTCCCACGCACTTGCGCTGGGTCTGCTGGAGTCTGGCCATCTTTCCTAACTGTTGTTGTGTGATGAAGAAATAAAGCAAGAGTGAGCCTTACAGCTCGCAAGATAATATATAGTGATAACAATAATATAAGTATCTAAATGGATACTTACTAGAATCTTTTATCGTGTGTAAGATAATTACTAGTATATACTTACTAGTATATGAGCCTTCTCATAGTACTCATGAAAGTCTTGGTCAAAAGAAATGAACCAAGTTTGATATCTTAATGCGATGAAGTCGCAAAATATTCAGTATATATACATATATACTTTTCAAAATATTGGAAGTCCTCTTCCATGCATAATATACACAAAATCCCAGTGTATAACTGTATATATAAAAAAAATATCGTTGCAAGGTGATCTCATATATCTAACCTTGTCTCAACGTTTTTCTGAAAATCTTTGTCATTCATAAGACAATTATTAACTAGATATAAGTTTAAAAGATGAAGTTACAAGATACCCCAATATACTTATATCTTTCCCAAATACTACTTGAACTACCACCGTTCAAGTTATAATCAGTTTCAAAAGTTCATCACATAGATGAGACTACAAGACAAGATTTGAATAGATTCAATCTTTGAAATATTATTGAATGAAAAAGTTATGAGATACTTTATTTAGTCCCGATATACATATATCCCCATATATATATCTCTTTAAACATTTCCTGGAACCTCTGTTATGTAAAGTATGAACAGAGTTTGAAACATCCAATGAATTTTGGAAAGGAAAAGAATTTTGGCATAAACCAGATATCTTGCTGATCAGGCAAAGATACCAATAAGTAACCTTTTCTACTGTAGATGGATGAATTCCTCACCGGTCATCACCCTGGCCGCATTAGGACCTCGCGCTAGACCGTTACCCGGCCCCTCACGCGTTGATGGACTGCCACCCAGCCACTTACACAATAATAGACCGTACCCCGGCCTGTCGCTTATGCCGACTCAATTAGATGGGCTTACTTCCCGAACGTTGGGCAAGTAATCAGTTCATTTACCAAAACTGCAACCTCGTTGCGAATATAAAATACACCACAGAGCCGGATTCCCCAGGTTTTGAGCGAGTATTTAAATCCCCTTAAAAAGGAAGATCTTAAATATAAAAATAAGTTTTGGGATCCGCTCTGACTTTAAAAATCATTTTGAAGACTCGAAAACACTTTAAAGAGTGTTTGGAGTAAAGCTGATTTAATGAAGTAAATCAGTCCCCAGAATATTTAGAAAATGACCGAATATTATTATTTAAATAATATTCCCATAAAGAATAGTCTTTATAAAAATAATTGAAGTAGAAGTATTAAAATTTATACTTGAAACGAGTATTAAATAACCAAAGATATACTTATATGAAAGTATTATCTTTATTTGAATAATCGAAAATAAGTTTGATTATTAACACCTTATTCTTTAATAAAATAAAGAATATATTTCAGCAAATAATCGGAGTCATAGATCCTCAAATGAATATTCAAATAATATTCATTAAATAATATAAACTGAGTCATAAGCCTTCGAATGAATATTCAAATAATATTCAATAAATAATATAAAAGAGTCATAAGCCCTCAAATGAATATTCAAATAATATTCAATAAATAATATAAAAGAGTCATAAGCCCTCGAATGAATATTCAAATAATATTCAATAAATAATATAAAAGAGTCATAAGCCCTCGAATGAATATTCAAATAATATTCAATAAATAATATAAAAGAGTCATAAGCCCTCGAATGAATATTCAAATAATATTCAATAAATAATATAAAAGAGTCATAAGCCCTCGAATGAATATTCAAATAATATTCAATAAATAATATAAAAGAGTCATAAGCCCTCGAATGAATATTCAAATAATATTCAATAAATAATATAAAGTTAAAGTTATCGAATAAACCTTATTCGATTAATAGTTTTGAAAACTATGACCATATATATATATAAATATATATATATATATATATATCCATATCCATATATATAAAATCTACTCGGGATCCTCGACTCCCGGTTTTAGAAAATATTTTCACCTTTGGGTCCCTATACTAAGGGTATATGCAAGTTACCGCTATCCTCTAGCATAGGTATTATCAACTGAACCAACAGATATATATTTCAAGAATATGAAACAGGCATGCATATATACCATATCACATGCTACAATATATCACAAGAATTTGCTAAATAACCAACATGCATCTATCGCAAGATAATGCATATACAAGTGTATACATCACAACAACAGTATAACGGATATAATACTTGCCTGAGCGACTGGGGGGTTACGAATGGCTCGGGACGAGTCTGGTAACCTATAAGCAACAAGTAAGTTGGAATTAAACCAAAGTCACTTGTAAATCTATACTTTAACTAACTTAGACTCTAACGCTTGTTTTGCGCTCACTGATTCGCTTAAGTCACTCGGGTACCTCGGCTCCACCATTTTTAATAATTTAACCTTTACGAGTTTTAAAGCGATTCCTTCGTGAGTGTCTTACCAACTGCCTAACACACTTACCATAAATGTTTCATACATTAATTAACCCTTTTTGGTCTTTAACCTATGTTTCAAAGTAAGGCGAGGGAAAAAGTTTCATTCACGAAACGCCGTTACTTGAAACGGTCGTTTCTCCTAAACCGTGCATCGGAATCGAACGAACTACATATCAAAACGAAGCTCGTAACATGAGCTATCTAAACATGGCAGTGGTCATATTCTAGCAGGGGGTCCTCGGGTCCTAATGTTATGCACAAAACAGTCTAAAGAAAATCGGACGTTACGACGGCTATGTTTACGCGATTACCAATATTTATACCACTCCAATTCTTTACCAATTCACTACAAACCACCCAACCATCATCAATACCTCAAACACAACTTATATCAAGGCAAAGTCAGTCCATAATCTCAAGGTTTTCCAACTTATTCAACCACAAACATGATCTACTAACCATAACTTAAGATTCATTAACCATTAACCAAGATTCATATCCAAAATCACCACAAATCCAACCAAACTATCTAACATACATGGATCTTGCTATACATACATGGATATTTCTATATATTCATTAATCCATCCATAAACTCATCAAAAATCAAAGTTCAAACTATAAGTTAAAGGTGAAAGTTGTTTATACCTCCTTGAAGCTTCCTAACACAACCCAAGAGCTTTGAATGCCTAAAAGAACCTTGATCCTTGCTTGTATAACCTTAATCTTTCATAAAAATTCAAGAAAACTAAAGTTACTTCTTGAAGGTTACTATTCACCATCTTCTTCCTTGATTTATAGGAAGAGATTGTGAAGGAATTAGGAGCTTAAACTTATAGCATATCCATATCTATGTACAAGGAAGCTTAGATAATTACCTTGTGATTTCACAATGCTTGGAACTTGATTTTTGAAATTCTTGCCCTTGAAAAAGATGAAAAGTCGAGAGCAAGATGATGAGAATGAAATGATTTTGTGTTTTTTGATTTGTTTGGCTTAGCTTGGTTGTTTTTTGTTTTGTTTTTGGTTAATTACCTTAATAACCTTATATTTGTGTGGTTATAAACCAACCACACCTCCTCCTTCCCTATGTCATGCTTACATCACATTGCTATGTCATCCTCCCTTCCTTGTCCTCTTCTCATTGGTTGGGTGACATCACTTCCTCTAATCCCTTTGCTTAACTTCCTAATTGTTTGCCTAATGACCGCTGATCTGTTATACGGTTCGCTTAACTTTCGTTTTCATTTATCGTTTGAAGGATCATACCCGGGATCTTATTACTTAGGTTCCCTTAACCTTTCTCAATACATTATATTCCTTTTTATGATCCTCTCTTATAATCCTTTAATTTAAATCCTTTTTATCCTGTTACCTTTTTCTCAATTCTTTCCGTATCTAGTGGATTTCCGGGAAAAATCAAAGTGTTCGGAATTGGATTCTGACGATCTTTACATACACTTATATCCCATATAAAGTACTAATAAAATCTCAGAATATCCATATCAGAACCCCTACATAGTGTGGCATGAAAAGTTTTCTCATTCAGCAAAAACACTATTCATAAGAGGTTTCAAATTTTCTCAAAAATTGGGGTTATTACACCACTTACATACGAGTCAATTTTGGTCCACATTTTGGCTCTAATCAACCACGTAAGTCCCTTTAAACCATATTAGAGTAATTTTGCACCATATAAGACTCACTTTCAACCATATATTTGTACAATTAACATGTTAACATTATAAACATTCAATTTGACATCATTTAGCCACCTCTTGGTACCACTTTCATACGAGTCAATTTTGGTCCACATTTTAGCTCTAATGAACCATGTAAGTCACTTTACACCATATTACAGTGATTTTGCACCCTATAAGAGTCACTTTCAACCATATTGTGGTACAATTAACATGTTAACTTCAAAAAACCAATTAGACATCCTTTAACTACCTCTTAGTACCACTTTTATACGAGTCAATTTTGGTCCACATTTTAGCTCTAATCAACCATGTAAGTCACTTTACACCATATTAGAGCAATTTTGCACCCTATAAGAGTCACTTTCAACCATATTTTGGTACAATTAACATGTTAAAATCATAAACATCCAATTTGACATCCTTTAACCACCTCTTAGTACCACTTTCATATGAGTCAATATTGGTCCATATTTTGGCTCTAAACAACCATGTAAGTCACTGTAACCCATATTAGAGTAATTTTGCACCTTGTAAGACTAACTTTCCACCATATATTGGTAGAATTAACATGTTAACATCATAAACATCCAATTTGACATCCTTTAACCATCTCTTGGTACCACTTTCATACGAGTCAATTTTGGTCCACATTTTGGCTCTAATCTACCATGTAAGTCACTTTAAACCATATTAGAGTAATTTTGCACCTTATAAGACACACTTTCAACCATATATTGGTACAATTAATATGTTAACATCATAAACATCCAATTTGACATCCTTTAACCACCTCTTGGTACCACTTTCATATGAGTCAATTTTGGTCCATATTTTGGCTCTAATCAAGCATGTAAGTCACTTTCCACTAGAATAGAGTTATTTTGCACCCTATAAGAGTCACTTTCAACTATATACTGGTACAATTAACATTTTAACATCATAAACATCCAGTTTGGCATCCTTTTACCACCTATTGGTACCGCTTTCATAAGAGTTAAATTTTGTCCAAATTTTGGCTCTAATCAACCATATAAGTGAAATCCTTTAACCATCTCTTGGTTCCACTTTCATACGAGTCAATTTTGGTCCACATTTTGGCTCTAATCAACCATGTAAGTCACTTTAAACCATATTAGAGTAATTTTGCCCCTTATAAGACTCACTTTCAACCATATATTGGTACAATTGACATGTTAGCATCATAAACATCCAATTTGACATCCTTTAACCACCTCTTAGTACAACTTTCATACGAGTCAATATTGGTCCATATTTTGGCTCTAATCAACCATGTAAGTCACTTTAAACCATATTAGAGTAATTTTACACATTATAAGACTAACTTGCCACCATATATTGGTAGAATTAATATGTTACCATCATAAAACATCCAATTTGACATCCTTTAACCATCTCTTGGTACCACTTTCATACGAGTCAATTTTGGTCCATATTTTGGCTCTAATCTACCATGTAAGTCACTTTAAACAATATTAGAGAAATTTTGCACCTTATAAGACTCACTTTCAACCATATATTGGTACAATTAATATGTTAACATCATAAACATCCAATTTGACATCCTTTAAGCATCTTTTTGTACCACTTTCATACGAGTCAATTTTGGTCCACATTTTGGCTCTAATCAACCATGTAAGTCACTTTAAACCATATTAAAGTAAATTTGGACCTTATAAGACTCACTTGCCACCATGTATTGGAAGAATTAAGATGTTAACATCATAAACATCCAATTCGACATCCTTTAACCATCTCTTGGTACCACTTTCATACGAGTTAATTTTGGCCCATATTTTGGCTCTAATCAACCATATAAGTCACCTTAAACCATAGTAGAGTAATTTTGCACCTTATAAGACTAACGTTCAACCATATATTGCTACAATTAACATGATAACATCATAGACATCCAATTTGACATCCTTTAGCCACCTCTTGGTACCATTTTCATACGAGTCAATTTTGGTCCACATTTTGGCTCTAATCAACCATGCAAGTCACTTGACACCATATTAGAGTGATTTTGCACCTTATAAGACACACTTTAAAAAATATATTGGTACAATTAACATGTTAACATCATAAACATCCAATTTGACATTCTTTAACCACCTCTTGGTACCACTTACATACGAGTCAATTTTGGTCCACATTTTGGCTCTAATGAACCACGTAAATCACTTTAAACCATATTAGAGTAATTTTGCACTTTAAAAGACTCACTTTCAACCATATATTGGTACAATTAACATTTTAACAACATAAACATTCAATTAGACATCCTTTAGCCACCTCTTGGTACCACTTTCATACGAGTCAATTTTGGTCCATATTTTGGCTCTAATCTACCATGTAAGTCACTTTAAACCATATTAGAGTAATTTTGCACCTTATAAGACTCACTTTCAACCATATATTGGTACAATTAACTTGTTAACATCATAAACATCCAATTTGACATCCTTTAACCACCTCTTGGTACCACTTTCATACGAGTCAATTTTGGTCCACATTTTGGCTCTAATCAAGCATGTAAGTCACTTTCCACTATAATAGAGTTATTTTGCACCCTATAAGAGTCACTTTCAACTATATACTGGTACAATTAACATTTTAACATCATAAACATCCAGTTTGGCATCCTTTTACCACCTATTGGTACCACTTTCATAAGAGTTAATTTCTGTCCAAATTTTGGCTCTAATCACCCATATAAGTGAAATCCTTTAACCATCTCTTGGTTCCACTTTCATACGAGTCAATTTTGGTCCACATTTTGGCTCTAATCAACCATGTAAGTCACTTTAAACCATATTAGAGTAGTTTTGCACCTTATAAGACTCACTTTCAACCATATATTGGTACAATTAACATGTTAACATCATAAACATCCAATTTGACATCCTTTAACCACCTCTTAGTACAACTTTCATACGAGTCAATATTGGTCCATATTTTGGCTCTAATCAACCATGTAAGTCACTTTAAACCATATTAGAGTAATTTTACACCTTATAAGACTAACTTGCCACCATATATTGGTAAAATTAATATGTTAACATCATAAACATCCAATTTGACATCCTTTAACCATCTCTTGGTACCACTTTCATACGAGTCAATTTTGGTCCACATTTTGGCTCTAATCTACCATGTAAGTCACTTTAAACCATATTAGAGAAATTTTGCACCTTATAAGACTCACTTTCAACCATATATTGGTACAATTAATATGTTAACATCATAAACATCCAATTTGACATCCTTTAAGCATCTCTTGGTACCACTTTCATATGAGTCAATTTTGGTCCACATTTTGGCTCTAATCAACCATGTAAGTCACTTTAAACCATATTAGAGTAAATTTGCACCTTATAAGACTCACTTGCCACCATATATTGGAAAAATTAAGATGTTAACATCATAAACATCCAATTCGACATCCTTTAACCATCTCTTGATACCACTTTCATACGAGTTAATTTTGGCCCATATTTTGGCTCTAATCAACCATATAAGTCACTTTAAACCATATTAGAGTAATTTTGCACCTTATAAGACTAACGTTCAACCATATATTGGTACAATTAACATGATAAAATCATAAACATCCAATTTGACATCCTTTAGCCACCTCTTGGTACCATTTTCATACGAGTCAATTTTGGTCCACATTTTGGCTCTAATCAACCATGCAAGTCACTTGACACCATATTAGAGTGATTTTGCACCTTATAAGACTCACTTTCAAAAATATATTGGTACAATTAACATGTTAACATCATAAACATCCAATTTGACATCCTTTAACCACCTCTTGGTACCACTTACATACGAGTCAATTTTGGTCCACATTTTGGCTCTAATCAACCATGTAAGTCACTTTAAACCATATTAGAGTAATTTTGCACTTTAAAAGACTCACTTTTAACCATATATTGGTACAATTAACATTTTAACATCATAAACATTCAATTAGACATTCTTTAGCCACCTCTTGGTACCACTTTCATACGAGTCAATTTTGGTCCATATTTTGGCTATAATCAACCACGCAAGTCACTTTAAACCATATTAAAGTAATTTTGCACCTTATAAGACTCACTTTCAACCATATATTGGTACAATTAATATGTTAACATCATAAACATTCAATTTGACATCCTTTAACCATCTCTTGGTACCACTTTCATACGAGTCAATTTTGGTCCACATTTTAGCTCTAATCAACCATGTAAGTCACTTTACACGATATTAGAGTGATTTTGCACCCTATAAGAGTCACTTTCAACCATATTTTGGTACAATTAACATGTTAACATCATAAACATCCAATTTGACATCCTTTAACCACCTCTTAGTACTACTTTCATACGAGTCAATATTGGTCCATATTTTGGCTCTAAACAACCATGTAAGTCACTTTAAACCATATTAGAGTAATTTTACACCTTATAAGACTAACTTGCCACCATATATTAGTAGAATTAATATGTTAACATCATAAACATCCAATTTGACATCCTTTAACCATCTCTTGGTACCACTTTCATACGAGTCAATTTTGGTCCACATTTTGGCTCTAATCTACCATGTAAGTCACTTTAAACCATATTAGAGAAATTTTGCACCTTATAAGACTCACTTTCAACCATATATTGGTACAATTAATATGTTAACAATATAAAAATTCAATTTGACATCCTTTAAGCATCTCTTGGTACCACTTTCATACGAGTCAATTTTGGTCCACATTTTGGCTCTAATGAACCATGTAAGTCACTTTAAACCATATTAGAGTAAATTTGCACCTTATAAGACTCACTTGCCACCATATATTGGAAGAATTAAGATGTTAACATCATAAACATCCAATTCGACATCCTTTAACCATCTCTTGATACCACTTTCATACGAGTTAATTTTGGCCCATATTTTGGCTATAATCAACCATATAAGTCACTTTAAACCATATTAGAGTAATTTTCCACCTTATAAGACTAACTTTCAACCATATATTGGTACAATTAACATGATAACATCATAAACATCCAATTTGACATCCTTTAGCCACCTATTGGTACCACTTTCATACGAGTCAATTTTGGTCCACATTTTGGCTCTAATCAACCATGTTAGTCACTTTACACCATATTAGAGTTATTTTGGACCCTATAAGAGTCACTTTCAACTATATACTGGTACAATTAACATTTTAACATCATAAATATCCAGTTTGGCATCCTTTTACCACCTATTGGTACCACTTTCATAAGAGTCAATTTTTTTCCAAATTTTGGCTCTAATAAACCATATAAGTGAAATCCTTTAACCATCTCTTGGTACCACTTTCATACGAGTCAATTTTGGTCCACATTTTGGCTCTAATCAACCATGTAAGTCACTTTAAACCATATTAGAGTAATTTTGCACCTTATAAGACTCACTTTCAACCATATATAGGTACAATTAACATGTTAACATCATAAACATCCAATTTGACATCCTTTAACCACATCTTAGTACAACTTTCATACGAGTCAATATTGGTCCATATTTTGGCTCTAATCAACCATGTAAGTCACTTTAAACCATATTAGATTAATTTTGCATCTTATAAGACTAACTTGCCACCATATATTAGTAGAATTAATATGTTAACATCATAAACATCAAATTTGACATCCTTTAACCATCTCTTGGTACCACTTTCATACGACTCAATTTTGGTCCACATTTTGGCTCTAATCTACCATGTAAGTCACTTTAAACCATATTAGAGTAATTTTACCCCTTATAAGACTCACTTTCAACCATATATTGGTACAATTAACATGTTAACATCATAAACATTCAATTTGATATCCTTTAACCACCTCTTAGTACCACCTTCATACGAGTCAAAATTGGTCCATATTTTGGCTCTAAACAACCATGTAAGTCACTTTAAACCATATTAGAGTAATTTTGCACCTTATAAGACTATCTTTCCACCATATAATGGTTGAATTAACATATTAACATCATAAACATCCAATTTGACATCCTTTAACCATCTCTTGGTACCACTTTCATTAGAGTCAATTTTGGTCCACATTTTGGCTCTAATCTACCATGTAAGTCACTTTAAACCATATTAGAGTAATTTTGCACCTTATAAGACTCACTTTCAACCATATATTGGTACAATTAACATGTTAACATCATAAACATCCAATTTGACATCCTTTAACCACCTGTTGGTACAACTTTCATACGAGTCAATTTTGGTCCACATTTTGGCTCTAATCAACCATGCATGTCACTTGACACCATATTAGAGTGATTTTGCACCTTATAAGACTCACTTTCAAAAATATATTGGTACAATTAACATGTTAACATCATAAACATCCAATTTGACATCCTTTAACCACCTCTTGGTACCACTTACATACGAGTCAATTTTGGTCCACATTTTGGCTCTAATCAACCACGTATGTCACTTTAAACCATATTAGAGTAATTTTGCACTTTAAAAGACTCACTTTTAACCATATATTGGTACAATTAACATTTTAACATCATAAACATTCAATTAGACATCCTTTAGCCACCTCTTGGTACCACTTTCATACGAGTCAATTTTGGTCCATATTTTGGCTATAATCAACCACGCAAGTCACTTTAAACCATATTAAAGTAATTTTGCACCTTATAAGACTCACTTTCAACCATATATTGGTACAATTAATATGTTAACATCATAAACATTCAATTTGACATCCTTTAACCATCTCTTGGTACCACTTTCATACGAGTCAATTTTGGTCCACATTTTAGCTCTAATCAACCATGTAAGTCACTTTACACGATATTAGAGTGATTTTGCACCCTATAAGAGTCACTTTCAACCATATTTTGGTAAAATTAACATGTTAACATCATAAACATCCAATTTGACATCCTTTAACCACCTCTTAGTACCACTTTCATACGAGTCAATATTGGTCCATATTTTGGCTCTAAACAACCATGTAAGTCACTTTAAACCATATTAGAGTAATTTTGCACCTTATAAGACTAACTTTCCACCATATATAGGTAAAATTAACATGTTAACATCATAAACATCCAATTTGACATCCTTTAACCATCTCTTGGTACCACTTTCATACGAGTCAATTTTGGTCCACATTTTGGCACTAATCTACCATGTAAGTCACTTTAAACCATATTATCGTAATTTTGCACCTTATAAGACTCACTTTCAACCATATATTGGTACCATTAACATGTTAACATCATAAAAATCCAATTTGACATCCTTTAACCACCTCTTGGTACAACTTTCATACGAGTCAATTTTGGTCCACATTTTGGCTCTAATCAACCATGTTAGTCACTTTACACCATATTAGAGTTATTTTGGACCCTATAAGAGTCACTTTCAACTATATACTGGTACAATTAACATTTTAACATCATAAACATCCAGTTTGGCATCCTTTTACCACCTATTGGTACCACTTTCATAAGAGTCAATTTTTGTCCAAATTTTGGCACTAATAAACCATATAAGTGAAATCCTTTAACCATCTATTGGTACCACTTTCATACGAGTCAATTTTGGTCCATATTTTGGCTCTAATCAACCATGTAAGTCACTTTAAACCATATTAGAGTAATTTTGCACCTTATAAGACTCACTTTCAGCCATATATTGGTACAATTAACATGTTAACATCATAAACATCCAATTTGACATCCTTTAACCACATCTTAGTACAACTTTCATACGAGTCAATATTGGTCCATATTTTGGCTCTAATCAACCATGTAAGTCACTTTAAACCATATTAGAGTAATTTTGCATCTTATAAGACTAACTTGCCACCATATATTGGTAGAATTAATATGTTAACATCATAAACATCAAATTTGACATCCTTTAACCATCTCTTGGTACCACTTTCATACGAGTCAATTTTGGTCCACATTTTGGCTCTAATCTACCATGTAAGTCAGTTTAAACCATATTAGAGTAATTTTACCCCTTATAAGACTCACTTTCAACCATATATTGGTACAATTAACATGTTAACATCATAAACATTCAATTTGATATCATTTAGCCACCTCTTGGTACCACTTTCATACGAGTCAATTTTGGTCCATATTTTGGATCTAATCAACCACGCAAGTCACTTTAAACCATATTAGAGTAATTTTGCAGCTTATAAGACTCACATTGAACCATATATTGGTACAATTAATATGCTAAAATCAAAAACATCCAATTTGACATCCTTTAACCACATCTTAGTACAACTTTCATACGAGTCAATATTGGCTTATATTTTGGCTCTCTTATCAACCATGTAAGTCACTTGACACCATATTAGAGTGATTTTGCACTTTATAAGACTCACTTTCAACCATATATTGGTACAATTAACATGTTAACATCATAAACATCCAATTTGACATCCTTTAACCATTTCTTGGTACCACTTTCATACGAGTCAATTTTGGTCCACATTTTGGCTCTAATCTACCATGTAAGTCACTTTAAACCTTATTACAGTAAATTTGCACCTTATAAGACTCACTTTCAACCATATATTGGTACAATTAACATGTTGACATCATAAACATCCAATTTGACATCCTTTAAGCATCTCTTGGTACCACTTTCATACGAGTCAATTTCTGTCCACATTTTGGCTCTAATCAACCATGTAAGTCACTTTAAACCATATTAGAGTAAATTTGCACCATATATTGGAATAATTAAGATGTTAACATCATAAACATCCAATTCGACATCCTTTAACCATCTCTTGGTACCACTTTCATACGAGTTAATTTTGGTCCATATTTTGGCTCTAATCAACCACATAAGCCACTTTAAACCATATTAGAGTAATATTGCACCTTATAAGACTAACTTTCAAGCATATATTGGTACAATTAACATGATAACATCATAAACATCCAATTTGACATCCTTTAGCCACCTCTTGGTACCACTTTCATACGAGTCAATTTTGGTCCATATTTTGGCTCTAATCAACCACGCAAGTCACTTTAAACCATATTAGAGTAATTTTGCACCTTATAAGACTCACATTCAACCATATATTGGTACAATTAACATGCTAACATCATAAATATCCAATTTGACATCCTTTAACCACATCTTAGTACAACTTTCATACGAGTCAATATTGGCCCATATTTTGGCTTTCTTATCAACCATGTAAGTCACTTGACACCATATTAGAGTGATTTTGCACTTTATATGTAATAACCCCAATTTTTGGAATTTTTGAAACCCTGATGAATCGTAACTTTTGCCGATGATGCTGATTAAGGAAAATTATCAGACCACACTATATAGGAGTACTGTTATGGAAATTCAAAGATCGTATTAGTATTCCATAAAGTAAATAAGTGTATGTAAAGATCGTCAGAACCCAAATTCGAACACTTTGATTTTTCCCGAAAATTCACCAGATACCGAAAGAATTGAGTATAAGGTAACATGATTAAAAGGATTTAAATTCAGGGATTAAAAGAGAGGATCATAAAAGGAATATAAGCATGGTGACATAAGCATGACAAGTGGAAAGGATGGTTGGTTGATTGTGAGCCATGCATTTTTCACCATGGTAAAAATCAGTTAACAACAAAAGAGTATCAACCAAGCCAAGGAAAATCATAACACAAATTAGAAGTTGACTTTTGCTTTCCAAGAACAAAAGCTCTCGGCCAAAACCAAAGCATCAATTTCAAACTACCATAGCATGGTAAGACCCTTGTTCACAAGGGTCTAATATTGAGATGGCCTACAACTCTTGTTCACAAGTCTCGTCCAAATAAGCATGGTAAGACCCTCGTTTTGACAGTTCTTTCAATCTGACTTTTAGAAACTTCAAAACCTAACTTTATGTTCTTGATTTCTTTGGAAAGGTCAAGCTTGTAGGAGGCTCCCTAAGACTTCCTAGCTACTCTAATCACTCCAAGGAAGGTATAACACCTCCAAACCCTAACTTTACTTTGAGTATTAGGATGGTTTTGATTGTTATAGTAAATGAGAAGCATGATGCTTGTATGTTTAGAGTTTAGATTGGATTTGTAGTGATTTGGATGTTGAAATCTTATTTATAGTTAATGAAACTTAAGTATAGCTAGTAGTTCATGTGTGGGGTTGTATAAATTGGAAAATCTTGAGGTTTGGGGACTGATGTAGTAAGGTTTGGATGAGGGTTGGTTGTGAGTTGAATGGTGGTTGTTTGGAGTGGTTTAAAACTTGGTAATCGTGTAAACATAGCCGTCGTAATGCCCAATTTCATACAACAGCTTGTTCTTAGTGTTCTGGAGAGAGAGATAACTATTAAATCTGTGACTTTGCCATGTTTAGTTAGATTATGGCGTAAGCTTCATTTTGATATGTGGTTCGCTTGGATCCGATGTACGGTTTAGGAGAAACGACCATTTTAAGTAACGGTGTTTCGCGAACGAACCATTACCCCTCGCCTTACTTTAAAACCTTGATTAAAGCCCTTAAATGACTAATTGGAGTATGAAACAATTATGTAAAGTGGATTAGGCAGTTGGTAGGGTATTCGCGAAAGCGTCACCTTAAAATTCATAACGGTTAATTTATTAAAAATGGTGGAGCCGAGGTTACTTGAGCGACTTATGTGAATCGTTAAGCGTATAAGCGAACGTTAGGGTCTAAGTGGATAAAATCTAGTTTCCTAAGCGACCATGGTTTAATTCCGGCTTATGTTGTTGTTCATAGGTTACCAGACCCACTCTATGCTTAAGTCTACCCCGGAGCACTCAGGCAAGTTTTCTACCCGTTATACTGTTGTTGTGATGTATATATGTATATGCATTATCTTGTGATAAGTGCATGATTGTTACTAGCAAATCTTGCGATATATTGGAGCATGTTGATATGGTATATGTGGCGCCCTCCAAACCCGGGTCAGAAGTTTGGGGTCCAGAACACAAACCCAATATATCAACCTGTATAAGAAATATTATTTATAATGACCCTGCTTCACAAAACCACGGATCGCGACAGGTTAAAGTATGAAAACAAGCCACATCCTTAATTATTACATCGTACCAAATCCCAACTAATTTAACTTACAATTGATAATAAAATCATTCTTACAATCTGACTATCTCTTTACCGCATGAAACTTCTGCTAGCTCGATCCAAATCGACTGAAACCTTAGCCCGCACTTTGGACTGAGGAACTTCACTATCATCCATATTCTTTTCAACTGAAAAATATATAAAAGAGTCGCAAGGGTGAGCTAACTAGCTCAGCAAGTCATGATAACGATAATTGAGGTTAAATGATGATCAAATGAGATGATTCAAAGGAATCAAGTTTCTTTTTAACTATTCATTAGAATTGGATATTCATTTTAAGTTTTTTTTAAAACCAAGGTTAGGCTGCTGATCAGTCACGCACTAACCCCGAGCAAGCACACAACACTGCTCTAATTATTGGATCCAAGGCACACATTGGCCTAACTTGACCATTGGTATGATCTGACCACGAATCTGGTCCACATATATAAGAATTATCCAATTCTAAAGCAGTTCAATACGATAAACTGTATAATTTGATAACACAGGATCATGATCAATGGTGATTAAATATTTGAATAAAACATAAGGAGACTCATGGATATCACAAGGGTATACCAGGGTGTGTAAAAGAAACGGCTTTCAGTTTGTACAAGGGTCAGGTATCAGTCCAGTAATGATATTTCAGGGTATGGTTCTTTGATGTTATTGAAAATGTTTGGAGTATAAAAATTCCTGTGCTTTCAAACAAATTTTCTTCCAGTGTTTGGTGTTTGGTAGTTATACATTTGGGAAGTAGTATCGTATTTGTGTGATTTGATATCTTGAGGATCAACAAAGGATGGTTTACAAGGAACAAGGCTTATGGCTCAAGATCAAGAAAATCAAGGTTCAAGGTTTAATAGTTTAAACCATTTGCAATATAAAACAGGAGTTAATTTGAATAATAGCGACATGTTATGAAACAGTTCGAAAACATTGGTAATATATATCTTGAAGCAAAGTTCAGAAATACTTGCCTTACAAGGCTTTATAACTATTACTGATCAATTCTGGACCAACTCTGCCGCTTAGGCTTTTACGTCCAACCACTATATCACTCTGGATTCGACCTCGACAGTCAGGTCTTCCTGTTGAAACTCTACTGAGCTCGTCAACTGACCACTAGGTTATCTTTAGTCCATCGTCCACTTTCAGGTTCCTGATTATAACCTATAGGGTCGAAATACCCTACGTTAGATGTCTAGGTATGCTTGACATATCCTCGATACCAATTTACCCAACGATATTCAAATGCGACTCGTAATTATATGTATTATAGTAATACATGCAACAAGTAGGATTCACAATCTCGAAAATCGGTTCGGTGTTCATTTTCGGAAAATACCTATACTCTTTACTTTACAAAATCAGGGTTATCGATTTGGTAAAATATTTTATCACATCGTACAATCAAGTTTCGTACACATACATATATATATAGTCCCTCAACATCCCGATAATCAGCGAATACGTTCTTGTATTTACGCAGTTCAGTTTCCCGGAAATCGGGTAGCACCTCCTTTATTTATTGGACTACCCGTCGAACACAATATCGACGTCCAATCAATTCACAACAACTACAATGACAATCCAAATCACAATCCAATTGCACCAATCCCAATCACCAATATTATTTAACTATTACTCTTATTCGCATTTTATATTTCTATTCGTATTAGGACTCAGAATCGTGTCATCACAGTCCACCGTCCACTCATAAATAGTCATCGCAGACGGCAGCAAAATATCGCGGGTACCCGATTAATTCTCGGGTTTCCAACGCGTATTTCACCGATTAATTAATTTCCCGCATGAAAATTAAAATTATTTTTATTTATATCACGAAATTCCTCAAATAAAATTCTGCAGAAAAACAAAATTGATTAGTAATCGCGTAACCGGAAAACAATTCAACACGAATTAAGACAGCCGGAAAGAATAATTTGGAACTAGCAGAACTAAGGGTCAACTGATGAATCACAATACCCACATAATATGAACACAGACACACCCACAACATTACACCCATAGCACCAACGCGCACGTCACGCGCCACCAAACAGCAAGACAATCGGAGAACATAACGGAAAACACAGGCGACAACAACAATTAAGTCAAAAGCCGCACTGTTTCTCCCATACTCACACACATACTTATATATATACATTTGCATATATATAAAATAGGCCAGTCGGAATGTTACCGAGAAGCAAATGGAACGGAACCTGAAAACAGGCAGCCACCAAGGACAGCGGTGAAGAAATTAAAGAAGAGAAAGGAAGAGATTAAAGAGATGAGGTGAAGAGAGAGATGAGGTCGATAAAGAGAGAGACCTGAGAGCCAAGAGATTAAACAGGAAGGAGTATAAATTTGGGTGTAAATATCTGTGTTTTTATTTCTATTTATCTGAAACTAACACGTGTCACAAGCAGCACACAACAACTGCCACGTGTCCAATTTGACTGTAAACCTAATTTTTAACTTGTATTTTACAATTTATCGAACCAGGTTACTTATAAAATAAATTCTGAAAATTATTAAAATGGTTTTAAAATTTTCTAAAAATCCCGAAACTAATAAAATAAATTTTTCAAAAATTTTTTTTAAACCATTTTTGAAATGCAACTCATATCCGCGTTTGATAATTAATAAACCGAGCTGCACTTAAAACAAATTCCGAAAATCACAAAAATAGTCTTAAAATGTTATAAATATCCCGAAGTAAATAAAAATGTAACTTTTGAAATTTTAAAACAATTTCTAAAACACAACTTGTACCCGCTTTTATCAATAACACGAAACAACGAGCGCGTGAAATTAATCCCGAAAATTTCCAAAATAATTTTAAAATATATTCCCAACTTAAATAAATATGAGTTTCATAATTTTTTGAAGAATTTTAGAATTAAATATGGATTTTACCATTAAACATACTCAGAAAATCATTTAAAGATAAATAATTAATGAAATATTGATTTCTCAATTTTATAAAATCCTAAAAATAATTATTGTAATTATAAAATCATAAAAATATTTTTTTTTTGAAACATTCCCAATATTTATGCAAATAAATTTGCACCAAATCCACTTTTGAAAATAAAAACAATCCAATATGACTTCATAATTAATCACACGAACAACCCGGTATATTATAAATTACACCTATATAATAATCAATCAACAAAGAGCGGTCAAAACCAATACACATATTTTATTTAATAATTTCCGTAATAATCACATATTTAAATAATTCAAAAACACACGAGTCGTTATATCCTTCCCCCCTTAAAAGGATTTTGTCCTCAGAATCTGGTCTAACTAATTAAGTGAGGATATTTGTCAAGCATATCTGACTCAAATTTCTAAGTAGACCCTTCTGCTCAAAGATTCAAACGTACTCATAATGGGTATGCACTCATTTCCAAGGACTTGCCTTTAACGATCAAGAATTTGGATTGATCACTATATGCAGAACAACTTAGACAAGAGCCCCATTGGCTTCTGATCAATTACTTAATTTAAACCCAATACTTATCACTTTAATATTGACAAGTAAAATACATTAGGTATGCACACTGGTGTGACGGTCATATCATTTATGAACAACTTTATCTATATTTATCAATACCTCGAATGGTTTACTAATTTTAGGACTTAGCTTGTCCCTTCTATTCAAACTTATCCAATCTCTTGTAAGACGACCCTTTTACTAACACTACTGGTCCTATCTCTATACTCATACTTTCTCTCAATACAATTTCGTTTTCTTTCTTTGTCTACTCTGAGCTGCTTCAACTAATAGCACTACGCTCTTGGCGTGCCGATTTAACTTAGGATTTAACAACTTTCTTCCTCCCACTTTATTCTAATAGAAATGGGGACCTACACTTGCGTTCACACAAAGCTTGATACAGTGGCATTCCAAAGCTGACATTGCTGATAAATGATTGTTCCAGTGTTTCCTTAAAACTCCACCTCTCAACATATTTTACCTTTCCTGAATCACTTTCGTACTTTGACTCTCTATTCAAGGATGATAGGCTGTACTCGTTTCCAACCTGGTTTCCAAACATTTAAACATCTCTTACTCTTTCCAATTCGTTTACTAACTCCTCAGTGGTCTTATTTACATCCAATCTTCTCTGTCAGCATAATGCATATGTTACCATACAGCTTTGCTTAGGTAGTTGTTAATGGATTAATTCAGAATCTTTTGTTAACCTTAGTCAAAATTTCATTCTTGAAGACTCAACGTATAGTTTCCTGAATAGCTGAAGATGTTATCAATAAATACAATTCACTTATCTGAGTACTCCTTATATAACATGTTCCTTAATTCCTTATAGACAACTGATACACTTATTATTTCACATAATATCATCGGAGCTTGCAGTGCTCATAACTTACTTTAATCGTAATCTCTGATATGTTCTCAGGTCGGATTGTAAGTTAATCCCCGAAACATAACACGCTTCTTGAATTAGGTCTCGTAAGTAATTAATTCTTTATAGGGGTCACTTATCCTTATTGGTTGTTTTGTTAAACTCCCGATAATCAGTACATAATCTCATAAATTCATTCCTTTTCTCCATCAACATTACTGGTATACTTTATGATTTTCTTCTTGTAAAACCATTCCCTGGGCCTGCCATGTCCATTAGGCCTCCGATACTTTGCTTTAATACTTTGACGTGCCCAACACTTTCTAATCCATCTTGAAATATCCTTCTTATACCTGGTTATCACTATTTTTCTTTAAATTTATGTATATCTTGGCATTTCTTCAATAAATTAATTAATTTATATTGTGAATTCCCTGTGGGATCTCATTTCTTAATTCATCTACTTGTAATTTCCAAGTGCTGGAAGAGAACTTGGGGATATCGTGATCGTTCTCCTGGGCGCATAAATTTCCTCTCACTACTGCTAACATCGTGATCCATTAGCTTCTTTTGACATCTCCTTATCTTTCTCTTAACAATCTTGACTGAAAGGTCATACTATCCATCCTTGCTCCTATTTGAATTGTAAATTCTAATTCCCAATTCCATCCTCTAAAATTCCATAGAAAATTCTTCCGGTATAGTTTTTATGTTCGTTATTGCTTTCCTCTATCTTTGATTTTCCTCGTGAATACATACTTCAACCTCTTATAGCCCGTATAGATCTTACACCTTTCTCCATACATATCATGTTTCCCAAATCTTTCAAAACGAATGTTATTACTGTTAATCCCAAATTATGGGTAGAATACTTCTGCTCATAAGGTTTCGGTTGTCGGGATGCATATACAATAACTTTATTGTGCTACATCAACACACATCCTATTCCCTAATGAGAAGCATCACTATAAACTACCAAACCTCCTTGATACTTTTAAATTGATAAAACAGGTGTTGAAACCATTCTTTCATTTAACTCCGCAAAACTTTCCTTTCATCCTTCTCCATTTCACAAAACTTTTTGCTTTTCCTGGTTAGCTTCGTCCAAGATATTGCAATTTTCATGAAATCTTGCACAAATTTCCAATAGTAACCGACTCGTGATAAAACTTCTTACTTTTGTTGGTATTTTTGGTCTCTTTTCATTTATAGTAATTTTAACTTCTGTTGAATCTCTTTTGATCTTCTCTACATTGACTATTTATACTAAGAACTATATGTCATACAACTTCTTTCTTTTCTAGCTTCTCAGTCATCATTAAATGCTTTGCATGGTCCTCCGTTGACTTTAAGTATCACAACTATAGCTTACTAGGACATTCCTTAAAGATTTTGTTCATCAAGTTCAATTATTACGGGTATATTGGTTGATCCAAATGACAATACGAGAGCAGTACTTAGTTTTGAAAATTGTCGTTGATAAATCCATAGGTTTAATCTTCAGTTGGTGAAATACCAAGTCTTAAATCAATCTTATAAAAGTACTTTGCTTCCTTCGTTTTATCAGACAAATCATTGGGTCAAGGTAACAGATACTTGCTCTTGATAGTAAACTTGTTGAGCTCTTGCTAGTCGATGCATAATCACATACTTCCATCTTTCTTATTAACATTTAATACCGGTGCACCTTATGGGGCACACTAGGTCTAATCGCTTCTTTTTCTAGCATTTCTTGCATTTACTTTGCTAACTCCTTCACTTTAACTGGCGCCATTCTGTGTGTGGCCTTGGACACTGGCTTCATTTCAGGTGCTAAGTCAGTCACGAACTCAATTTCTATATCCGGAGGAAATGTTAATAACTCATCCAAAGACATATCTTGAAACTTCTTAATTACTATAAAATCTTCAAACTTTGTTTGCTTCCGACTTTTATGTATTCCATAATCACCATAATGCTTTTATCTTGATCACCGTAATCATCATTAACAAATTTGTTACCTTCTTTCATCTTCTGAACCTTCTCACCTTCTCATTTGGCATCCTCAGAATTATCTTTTCGTCACGACGGTCTGTCTGGACATCACACCTTAGTAGTCAATTCATTTCTTAGAATAATATCAAATCCTCTTATCTTCCAAGATATCAATTCTACACAACTTATTGCCAGGAATCTCAATTTCACTATTGGTACTCACTCATTTAACAACTACACGTTCTTGACTTGCTAATCCTTTAATCACAATCTTATCAATTCAATAGGGTAATTCATCTTATCAACAAAACTTTGAGAAATAAACAATTAAGTTTCTCTCACATCTTTTAATACTTTAACGCTTAAGGTATTCACCATAATCATTCACGTCATCGCATACGTATTCTGAATAACCTATTTCACAAACAATTCATAAACTATCGTTCTTGGAAATGTATTCCTTATTGGAGTAGATTCCCTTGACTCTTAGTGGATCCTTGAAGGGGTTAGTGATTTGCAATCCTCGTCATGTGCCCGTGTTTCCTTTCCATGCATAAGAGGTAGATGGAACTTCGTCCGCTTGACTCAGGAAACGTTGATTTCTACTTGAAAACCTCTTACAAAGAACAACAGTACAATGAAACGACTAGAAGGATTCAAAATTCACAAAAATTAGCGTTGAAAAGAAAGAAGAAGTAAGGATTTGAATATGAATGAGACAACCACATTGGTACTTAAGATGGCCAGTCTTTCGTACCATATGGCACACAACACATGATTAGGTGGCGTCCCACCCGACTCTTCGTCATTCTGACAAAGTGTCTCACCATAACACTGTTTGTCCCAATCAGAAAGCAAAACTTGAGGGAAACAATTAAATTTGAAAGAAATGGAATATCCTCCTTTTCGATATCATAGAAAAGAATTTTTTTGAGAAAAGAAGTTCATACAATATACGCTGTAATATTGAAAACTAGAACGATACCATTGGTCACCATCCACATTTCACTTGTATTCATCTTTGGAGCTTGTTCGACCACATCCCAATTGCATCATATAGCCACTTTAGAGGGTACACTGAAATGCTTTTTCAAATTAAGCATTATGGTAGATTCCTACTTGTCACGTCTTGCGTCTTTAATATCGCACCCACACGGATAATACTTTAACAATTTGATCATAATGGCGTTCCTTACCAGGTAACTTCAAGATTCCTCTTTTAATTTAGAATAACCACATACCATTCGATATAACGATCCTTTTATTAATAACACTCTGCTTTTAGAGAGGTCTGGAAAATTTTTCCAATCTTCTACGATCACGCTCCGGCTACTGCTAAATCAATGAATTCTTTGAACTCTGATAGTCCTAGTAATTAAATGTATAGTTACTCCATACGCTGATTCTGTTGTAAATTTTCTCAAACAATACTTGCACTTTACTGTTAAGAATAATCAACTTCTTCATAATCATAGGTTACTTCATTCTCGAAATTAGCAATACTAAGTCTGAAACAGCATCCTTCCAGGTAATCCGGGCTTTCTAACAAACAAGAAACTCAAATAGTAACTTGACAACCAATGTTTTAAAAGGAAACATTTTATTCGAAAAGGCCTTTAGAAATTTGTAAAGAAAATTCTTTTTCGAAAACTTGTTTAAAAAGGTTTGGAAAATCACAAACCTGGTCGCTCTTACCATATGAGTTAGTTGTTGTCCTTCCGACCTATAACAAGGTACCATAGTAAAGAAACAATTACATAAAAGTTCGTTCACTCCAACCTACCCCTTTCTCCTTTATCGGGTCCATTTGCCTTCCTTAATTAACAAAAACTTCAATTGTCGTTGCATGTTATCTTATTCGTAGCTTCACGTCAAAGCTTCCATACTGGTAATACTCCCGACATTACCGTTGCAGTGGTTAAGTAAAACAGGCTATCCAATGGTCAATAAGTCTATTTCATAGAACAAAGTTTGCTCGTATCACATCACATC
Source organism: Apium graveolens (assembly GCF_009905375.1). Lineage (NCBI taxonomy): Eukaryota > Viridiplantae > Streptophyta > Magnoliopsida > Apiales > Apiaceae > Apium > Apium graveolens. The sequence continues at coordinate 47,598,623 of NC_133647.1, read as the reverse complement.
ACTACTTTACATATCGCATTCATCATAGCACCATCATTTAATTCCACCAAAAATTCCAGATTTTTACCTTTCTTTCTAACTCTTTCAAAATTCATCTAATTCATCCTGTAATTATTCACGGGTGGCTTAGTCACTAATGACTTCTTTTAACCCGATAACAGCTATCCTTTGAAACACTTAAATCTTCCCTCTAAACTTCTTCTCACTTTTATTTATCTCTCAAGCGCTCCCCATTTACTATAACTCTCGAATCCATCCTCGTAGATACAATGGCTTCATAGGACAAGTTCTAAACTGGGGGTATAGAACAGGATATAGGGTAAACTGAAGAGATAGACTCGCAACTGAATGTTCAGTAAAACAAAAATAAACAAATGGAGGTTCTCAAATAGATAGTCTCGCAACAAAAGGTGGTAGAGTAGCGTAGAATAGCTTGAAGAAGTGTAATCTTTATAACAGAAGGTAATGCCATTAATATTGGTGGAGAAACAAGGTGCAATTCCAATCTGAGAGAAGATGACGATCCTCGAACGGAAAGCTCCAAATGATCAAATAACACCGGGAAATCAAGATCTGCCATTGCCATTGTCTGGAAATCACGTCACAAGTTGGGAATCCCGAATCGCAACACGAACCGTGCCGAAGACTTGCTATATAGTTGCACTCATCCTCACAACTTCTTATCTTTTTGTTTCCTATTCCTAATCCTAACCCTCTACCCAATCCCGACAATCTAGGCTTGTTTCAGTGACTTATAACTTGTGGCTCTGATACCAACCTGTGGCGCCCTCCAAACCCGGGTCAGAAGTTTGGGGTCCACAACACAAACCCAATATATCAATCTGTATAAGAAATATTATTTATAATGACCCTGCTTCACAAAAACACGGATCGCGACAGGTTAAAGTATGAAAACAAGCCACATCCTTAATTATTACATCGTACCAAATCCCAACTAATTTAACTTACAATTGATAACAAAATCATTCTTACAATCTGACTATCTCTTTACCGCATGAAACTTCTGCTAGCTCGATCCAACTCGACTGGAACCTTAGCCCGCACTTTGGACTGAGGAACTTCACTATCATCCATATTCTTTTCAACTGAAAAATATATAAAAGAGTCGCAAGGGTGAGCTAACTAGCTCAGCAAGTCATGATAACGATAATTGAGGTTAAACGATGATCAAATGAGATGATTCAAAGGAATCAAGTTTCTTTTTAACTATTCATTAGAATTGGATATTCATTTTAAGTTTTTTTTTAAAACCAAGGTTAGGCTTGTTAGATATATTTGATAATGTCATGGCTAATATAATTTATGTTTAGATTTTGGATCTTACTTAACAGGACAAATCAGTACTTAACTGTTGATCAGTACTTATATTGGAAGTCAGGACTTAAGGATATCAGTACTTATATTATTAGGAGATAATCATCAGAAGTTAGATATCAGAACTTAAGTGCTAAAGGACGATCAGATAAGGACAGTAGCTGATTAAAGGAAAGAAGATCAAGATAAGAAGAGATATGCATGAAGAAGGAGTTCCGTGAAGAATGGAATACTTGGAAGAAAAGATATCTGATTGATATATTTTAGGAAGCAAAATTATATTCCATATCAATTAGCAATTATCTTATAACTGTGTAGTATATAAACACAGACATAGGGTTTACACTATAAGTGTTATCATATTCGAGAAGATTATTCATTGTAACCCTAGCAGCTCTCGTGATATTTGTTCATCACTGAGAGGTAACAGTTCCACACTGTAACAGAGTTTATTGTTTCAATAAAGTTTGTTTTCAGTTACTTAATATCGATTTGATTGTATTATACACTGTATTCACCCCTCTCTACAGTGTGTGTGACCTAACAAGTGGTATCAGAGCCTATCTGTTAACACACATACAGTTAAAGATCCAAACACAATCATGTCGGACACAGAAACTCCAACTAAGCCTACCAAAACTAAGGAACCACCAAAGACACAAATTCAGAGTCGGTATGAGACCATCAGAGTTCCCATACTGAGACTATCTGAATATCCCATATGGAAGGTAAGGATGACCATGTTCCTGGAAGCAACAGATCCAGAATACCTTGATAGAATCAAGGAAGGGCCTCACAAACCAACCAAGCTCGCTGTTGCAGTTGCAGGTGAAGCAGCAAAGACCGTACCAAAGGAGAAGAGTGATTATACTGCTGAAGATATAGCATCAATTGCTAAGGATGCTAAGGTACGACACTTACTGCATAGTGCCATTGATAATATAATGTCAAATAGGGTAATCAACTGCAAGACTGCTAAGGAGATATGGGATGCTCTGGAAACAAGGTGTCAGGGAACTGACACAATTAAGAAGAACAGGAAGACAATACTCACTCAAGAGTATGAACATTTTGACTCAAAAACTAATGAGTCATTGAATGATTTATATGATAGATTTGTTAAACTTTTGAATGATTTGTCATTGGTTGATAAAGAGTATGATCTTGAAGATTCAAACCTTAAATTCCTGTTAGTTCTTCCTGAATGCTGGGATTTGAAGGCAACGACAATAAGAGACAACTACAATCTTGATGAAACAACTCTTGATGAAATCTATGGAATGCTCAAGACTCATGAGCTTGAGATGGAACAAAGAAGCAAGAGGAAAGGAGGAAAGTCAAGGACAGTTGCTCTTAAGGCTGAAGAAGAATCCCCCAAAGCAGCTTCCTCAAGGAAAGACAAGGGTAAAGCTCTTGTCATAAAGTCTGAAACTGAGTCATCAAGTTCTGAAAGTGATGATGACTCAGATTCTGAAAGCTTGCCTGAGACTGATGTTGATGAGGAGATGATGAAGCTGTGTGCTCTTATGGTGAAAGGAATCACAAAGATTGCATATAGGAAGTTCAGGAAGGGAAAGAAGTTTTCCAGGAAAGGCACAAGTTCTGACAAGAAGAATTTCAGAAGATCTGAAAGCAGAGGAGATTATACCAATGTTAAATGCTATAACTGTGGTGAGAAAGGCCACATATCTCCTGATTGCAAGAAGGCAAAGGGTGACAAAGGCAAGGCTCTTATCACAAAGCAAAAAAGCTGGACAGACACCTCAGAATCTGAAAGTGAGGAGAACTATGCATTGATGGCAAATGCTGATAAAGAAAGTGCTGAGAGCAGTTCTGAAGCTGCTGAAACAAAGGTACCTCAGACTACTTATGCTTTTCATACTGATGATATTAATGAGTTGAGAAGATATCTTAAAACCATGTTTGTTAGTTATAGAGATCAAACTTTAACATGTGAAAGATTAACTTCTGAAAATCTTGCTTTTAAGAAAAGAAATGATTTCTTAGAAAAAGAGTTAGTCATGTTCCATCAAACTCAGAAGGATAGAGATGATGCTTTTTATGTTAGGGATGAAGTGCTAAAAATGAATGAATCTCTAAAAACTGAGTTAGAAAAGGAAAGAGAGATTATCAGGACTTGGACTAACTCTGGCAAAACAACTCAAAATTTGCTAAGTAGTAGAAACTGGAAAGAAGGCTTAGGTTATGGAGAAGATAAGAATGATAAAGGAACTGAAGAAATTAAGTCTGTTGTTAAGCAAAAGCCAAAGTTAAAACCTGTTAAGTTTGTAACTGTAAAGTCTGAAAATGAGAAATCAGAAGTTAAAGAGGAATCAACTTCTGACAAACTAAAACAGGAAAAGACAGCTGAAGTGAACATAGGCTTAATGACAAAGAAGCAGCTTAAGCATAAGCTGAAAGATGTTAAGAATGCAAACAAGGTAAAATCACCTAGGAAAAATAGGAATGGAAAGGAAGGTGTGAATAAAAGCAATGATTATAAACCTGTTCCTGGCTCCTAGGAAAACATGTCATAACTGTGGAAGTTCTAACCATCTGGCTTTTTTTTGCAGGAAGAATAAGAATATTAACTCCTTACCTTCAAAATCAGGAGTTAAGAGTCAGTCTGTTAGATACAAACCACAAAATCCTTGTTTTCATTGTGGTAGTTTATGTCATTCCATTTATACTTGTAAGGAATATCATAGTTTGTACTATGATTATTATCAAATAAACCCTTCTTTGAAGAAAGTTTCCATTGTTCCTTCTAGTGTAAATTCTGATTCAAAGTCTGATAGTGTAAGTTCTGATAAGAAAAATGTTAACATAAACTCTGATGCTAAATCCGCTGCAAATGTTAACAAACTTAAAAAGGCCAAAGGATCCAAGAAAGTCTGGGTCCTTAAAATTAATAATTAGTGGTCTTTGTGATTGCAGGGCAACAGGAAAAATATTCTAGTTCTGGACAGTGGATGTTCAGGATATATGACTGGAAATAAGGCCCTGCTATCAGACTTTATGGAGAAAGCTGGCCCAAGTGTTTCTTATGGAGATGGCAACATTGGAAAAACATTGGGATATGGCAATATCAATCTTGGAAATGTCATAATTAAAGAAGTAGCTCTGGTCTCAGGACTTAAACACAATCTACTGAGTATAAGTCAAATCTGTGACAGAGGTTATCATGTTGATTTCTTTGAAGAACACTGTGAAGTTGTGAGTAAATCTAAAGGCAAAGTTGTTCTGAAAGGATACAGGCGTGGTAACATTTATGAAGCTAAACTTTCAACAAGTACTGATGGTTCTACAATCTGTCTGATGAGTAGAGCATCAATTGAAGAAAGCTGGAATTGGCACAAGAAACTCTCTCATTTAAATTTCAATAATATAAATGAACTGGTCAAGAAAAATCTTGTGAGAGGACTGCCAAAGTCAGTATTTGCTCCTGATGGCCTTTGTGATTCTTGTCAGAAAGCCAAACAAAGAAAATCTTCATTCAAGAGCAAGACTGAATCATCAATTCTTGAGCCTTATCATCTACTACATGTTGATCTATTTGGTCCAGTAAATGTCATGTCTATTGCAAAGAAGAAATATGCGTTGGTCATAGTGGATGAGTTCACCAGATACACATGGGTGTATTTCTTGCACACAAAAAGTGAAACTGCATCTATTTTGGTTGATCATGTCAAACATTTGGATAAATTGGTCAAAGATTCTGTGGAAATTTTAAGGAGTGATAATGGCACTGAGTTCAAGAATTTGATAATGGAAGAGTTCTGCAAAAACCATGGAATAAAGCAAGAATTTTCTGCTCCTGGAACTCCACAGCAAAATGGAGTTGTTGAAAGGAAGAATAGAACTCTCATTGAAGCTGCACGTACAATGCTTGAAGAAGCAAAGCTTCCAACCTATTTCTGGGCTAAAGCTGTGCAGACTGCTTGTTTTACTCAAAATGCAACACTCATTAACAAGCATGGAAAAACACCATATGAGATGGTGAAGAAAAAGAAACCAAATCTGAAATACTTTCATGTATTTGGATGCAAGTGTTTTGTTCTCAAGACTCATCCTGAACAGTTATCCAAGTTTGATTTAAAAGCTGATGAAGGAATCTTTGTTGGATATCCACTTTCCACAAAAGCCTTCAGAGTCTATAATTTGAGAACAAAAGTGGTCATGGAATCTATCAATGTCTCTTTTGATGACAAGAAGATTACTGGTCTTGAAGATTTCATTGACCATGATCAGCTGAGATTTGAAAATGAAGACTCAAATTCTAATACTGAAAATCCTGACAGTCTAGGTCCTGATATTGTAAACTCTAACGGATTAAACTCTGATGTTACTAAAACTGTGGTGACTACGTCAAAGGAAGATGCACCTATGCAGGGGGAGCATACTCAAGATCCTACCACATCTCAAGAAACATCAGAACATACATATGGCTCTTCAAGTTCTGATTTGTCAAGTTCTGATAAGCCAAGTTCTGATAGTGCTGAAAATCTAAATACTGAAGAATCCAACTCAGAGAGCATGGTTTCAGGGGGAGCATCAGAAAATGAAAATGAAGACAACATGGATCATGGGGGAGCATCGAGTTCTAGAGAAAACCTTCCATCTGCAAGGAAGTGGACAAAATCACATACACCTGATTTGATAATTGGAAATCTTGATACAGGTGTCAAAACTAGAACAGGTACTTCAAATGAATGTCTCTACAATTCTTTTCTCTCTTAGACTGAGCCAAAGAAAGTGGAAGAAGCTCTTCAAGATGCTGATTGGGTGCAAGCAATGCAGGAAGAGTTAAACGAATTTGAAAGAAACAAAGTCTGGACCCTAGTGCCAAGACCAAAGAATAGATCTGTTGTTGGTACAAAGTGGGTATTCAGAAACAAAACTGACAGTGATGGCATAATTACAAGGAATAAGGCAAGACTGGTTGCAAAAGGATATTCTCAACAGGAGGGAATTGATTATGATGAAACATTTGCACCAGTTGCTAGGTTAGAAGCCATAAGGATATTTTTGGCTTATGCTGCTCACAAAAAGTTTACTGTCTTTCAAATGGATGTGAAAAGTGCTTTTCTCAATGGAGAATTGGAGGAGGAGGTATATGTTAAACAACCTCCAGGCTTTGTAGATTCCAAACATCCAGATTATGTCTACAGGCTTGATAAAGCACTTTATGGACTTAAGCAAGTTCCTAGAGCATGGTATGAGACTTTAGCTCAGTTTCTTCTGGAAAGTAGATTCAACAGAGGAACAATAGACAAAACACTGTTCTACCTCAACCATGGAAAGGACTTACTTCTGGTCCAGATTTATGTTGATGATACCATTTTTGGGTCTACAAATGACAAACTTTGCAAGAAGTTTGCCAAACTATTGCAGTCAAGATATCAGATGAGTATGATGGAGGAACTTAGCTATTTTCTGGGCCTTCAAGTCAAGCAGAATGAAGAAGGCACTTTTATTTGTCAAACCAAGTACACCAGAAACTTGCTGAAGAAATTTAGAATGCAAGATTGTTCAAGTGCATCCACTCCCATGGCTACTGCAACAAAACTAGATAAGGATACTGGTAAATCAGTAGATATTACTGACTACAGAGGTATGATTGGCTCTCTACTCTATCTAACTGCTAGTAGGCCTGATATCATGTATGCTACCTGTCTTTGTGCAAGATTTCAAGCAGATCCAAGAGAACCTCACTTAACAGCTGTGAAAAGAATCTTTAAGTATCTTAAAGGAACAGCTGATCTGGGATTGTGGTATCCCAGAGAATCAGATTTTAAACTAATAGGTTACTCAGATGCAGATTTTGCAGGTTGCAAAATTGACAGGAAAAGCACAAGTGGAAGCTGCCAATTTCTTGGAGGCAGATTGGTTTCTTGGTTCAGAAAGAAACAAAAGTCAATTTCCACATCAACTGCAGAAGCAGAGTATATTGCTGCAGGAAGCTGTTGTGCACAGATTCTTTGGATGAAGAATCAGTTACTGGATTATTGGTTAACATATTTCAAAATCCCTATTTACTGTGATAATCAAAGTGCTATTACTATGATAGGTAATCTAGTTCAACACTCAATGACAAAGCACATCAGCATCGGGTACCACTTCATAAGGGAACATGTGGATGAAGGTACAGTGGAATTGCACTTTGTTCCAACAGAATAATAACTAGCAGATATCTTCACAAAACCACTGTGTGAAGCCACTTTTACAAGATTGGTAAATGAACTTGGAATAATTTCAGGTTCTTTCTCTAAATCTGCTTAGTATTGTTCTGTATTATCAGACTTTATGATTAGTACGTACCGAATTTAATCTCTTTCTGTGATTACTTGCTAAATGTTTTTAAGTACTGACTGTTGTCTGATATATGTTTCTAAACTCTGATAAGTGATTTGTCTGTCTAAGTAACAATTCAATCCTATGAGGACAACTGTGCTAGATAATGACTTACTAGTCTTCAATAAACAAATGATCCCATGTAGGAAGTAATTATTTCTGTGGAAATCTTATGACACTAGCAAATTCTGATAATTGAGCTTAGTTGAGTTTACTTTGTTTATCTTATTACTAAGTCACAAATTAGAATAATGCTACTCATCTGTTAAGTTCTGATACTAGTAAAACTGCTGAATGTACTAAGTGCTGATAAACCTCACTTATAAAAAGAAAAATCAAAAGGATCAAAGAATAAAATCAGGTACTCCTTTGAGATCTAGAGTAAAAATGTGGAAGGGAAGACCCAAGTGCATTGCTGGTATTAAGTAAATATGCATTAGAAAAGTAAAATATTTTCTTGGTGACTTTTCACACTCTATGATTACTGGAGAAATACTCTGATAATAGCATAAATTCTGATAAGCAGTCGTGACTCACTTACACTGAGGAGCCACTGTAAAATATAATTTAAAAGATTCATAAAATTAGCACAAAATAGTTGAGGTGGACTCAAGCATGAACTCATTCATAAGTAGGTTTCAGGATACTGACAGCTCTTTAGCAAAATTTTAGTTATGCCTTATTTCTAAGATATACTAAAGTGAATCAGACTTTACTCTTTGTCTGCTATTTAGCTTGATGCACACACTAATCACTCCATCTGAATGATGAAAATTACCATGGTGGTCTATGTTGGTTTAGATAAACAGTCATTGTGTCATTTTGCACTAACTCTGAGGACAAGTTCTGGTTGCATATTCTGACGATTAAGTTCTGAAGAGTATAACTCAACACTTGTATGAGGATTTACTAAGATAGGCATTCCTTTTTCGAGTTAAGAAATTATGTTCTGATGACTGTTAAGTTCTGAAATAAGTCTAAGTTCTGAAATTACAGTCTAAATTCTTTACTTGACTTATCTGTGGATAAAATTTGATAACAGTCTCGGTACAATCTAGAACATGTGAAGTGGAAGATTAATAGTCACTATGGTTAGGATTAATGGTACTCATACTTGAACAGTCAACTTTTACTTGTGTCTTGTGCGCATTAAACCATGTTTTCTCTTTCCAATGAATGTTATTCTTTTTCCAAGTCTGGGGAGACGAGGTAGAATTAATTCTACCTGTCAGCATTAAAAACCTTTGTGTCTCCTGACATTCTCTTGCCTATATAAACAACCTCTTCACATCAGCCTTCCCATCAAATTCCTTCTCACAAACTTACCTTCATACTTTTTCTTTCAAAAACACAATGGTCAGATACAACATGTTTTTGAACTACCAAAACTTCAATATGGAGCTAAGTTGTGCCGACTGGCAGCAGGTGTAATGACCGAGGAATTATGCTTGTATTATATTATAATAATGATAAATTATGTGTATTATTATGTGGTTAAATGTGTTAAGTCGTTAAACCCTAACTGATATGTGCTATGTGTTGGCTGTTTTGATCCAAACGTGTTTTGGATATTTATTGAGCATTTTATCATCAGTTATATATATATTATATCAAAACCTGTACAGCTCAAAACTATGTTTTAAAAGCCCGTATTTCAAACAAAATCATTGGCCCTATTTTTCCAAAAATGCCCTATCCCATATCGCTATTCTGAACCCCTAAACATTTTACAAATTTACCTTTTTCGCGAAAAACGACTTTTTCGGACCCCTTCGGGTACCAAAAGCCCCACAAAAATCACATTTTTATTTTTATATGATCATGAAATTATCATATATTATTTTTCTTTGCATTTTTGTAATATTCACAATTTTTGGGAATTTTTGACATTAATTTTGTATTTATTGGATATTTAAAAATTCATTATTAATACCCAAAAATTATAAAAATTGGGGCCAAATATTTTTATTAGATGTATAATTAGACCCTTAATTTTATTTAGGCGTATTATTTTCATTAGTATAAATACCTATTTTATTATTAATTATTTATTAATTAATTGTTAAAAATCAGAAAATAAAAATTAGAAAGTGTGGGTGAAGTTTGTGTTCTTGAAGAAGGGAGAAGATCAAACAGTGATTTTGGGAGATTTACTAATCCACTGAAAACGCTCGAGTAACCAATACAATCCTTGTGAAGAGACGAATCTATTGATACTAATATCAACAACTGAGGTTTGTTTAATCTCAAAATCGATTTTTATGTTCTTGGCATGAATTTCGGTTTTTGATTTTGAAGAATCATTTGATTGTTTGGATTATGTAGTTAGTTTTGTTGTAGTTCTAGGAGTAATCAGGTATTTTTATTTTGATTTTATAACCCCTGGAATGATGGGCCGAGTTCTTGGGTTTTAGTGCTTTTGATTTCGTTTTTTTTTCAGATTTCGAGATGTTATCTATTGTTTTTGTTGATGGGAATTGATTATAGATACTCAGTACTTTAATTTGGCATAAAAATCAAGTTGTTTGGTTGCGTTTTGAGGGGTTTGGGTTTCTTGCCGGAAAATTTCGAGTTCATCGGAATTTTGGACATTTTTGCTGATTGTGGGGTGATGGCGAGCTGCTATGGTGACGGGTCAGTTCCTGGTAACATTTAGATGGATTTAGGAACAAAAACGGAGTCGATTGGTGTATGATTGGCCGGGAATCGACCGACGCCGGACGTCGGAAGTTCGCCGGATTCTGGGCTTCTCCGGTGAGTTCTTCCGCGCCGGTCATCTTCTTCACGTCGCCGGCGATCTATTCCTACCCTTCCCGCCGTTCGATCCGAAAAGTCCCTGTTTCCTGTGTGCAAAGTTGTTTCTATAATTGTTAATTAATTATTTTATATTTATAAATCAGAAATCAATTTTAACAATTCTAAAAATCTAATAAAAATTAGATTTAAATTCTGAAAAATATTATTAATAATTTCAAAATTATTTTCTTAATTTAGAAATTCGAAAATTATTATTTATTTAATTACTTAATTGTTTATTTAACGATTTATTTATTTATTTATTAATTAATAATTAGGTAATTAATTAATAAATAAGGATTAAAAATATCTGAATAATATGATTAATAATTCGTTAATTAGTTGAATAATACGAGTAACTCGTATCTATACGAGTAATATTTTGATAAGTTAGAATTATTATTCGAGCGATAGTAACAGTTAGTTGTATCGATTATTTATTTGCAAATAATCGATATAATCGAATAATTAATAATAAGTTATGAATAATGATAATAAAATTGTAATTAATCCTAGTAATTAGGGATTAATTATTTTAACATACAATAATTATTAAATAATTATTTAAAACTATAATTAAGGATTATGTAATTATAATAAATTATTTATAATTAATTATTAATTAATTAAATCTTGTTTAATTCATAATAATTCAACCGTTAATCCGATTTGAGCGAAACGAAGACCCCTAGACTCAGAAAAATGAAACGAATCCAATAAAAATAATTGTGAGTTATAATTTCCTCCAAAAGAGTATGGTTTGGTGATAATTAATAGTTCGTAGGCCCTAATAGGGGTATAATTTAACCGAATAATCCCGAAAAATTATAATAAAATCAGATAAGGCTAGTTAATGCAGGTATGAGTCTAGAATCAATTCTAAAAATAATTATAAGTCTAAAAATTGATTATGTGCTTTATGTGCTATGTGCTTTATGTGATTATGTGAACCTATGTGCTATATCAATATATGTGTATATATGCGAATCAGATAGAAACACATGGGTAGACTGATAAGGTTACGTGATATCAATTCCAGATACACGTATATAGTAAGTTATCTAAACAACTATCTTTCCATGATTGGTTCAGTGTTAGCAAGGCAGAGTAAGCTAGGGACAGAAGGCGGTGAGTTGAATCAGGTTAAGTACGCGCGAGGCAAGTTTTTCCCCTATTCTAAATTCAGAATAGTGAATTATATTCCATTTTACATATCAATTACACTTTGATAATTCTTGTTCATATGCACTGATACATATCTATTGATTCTTGTTTCTATTTCATTTCGATTCTTGATTTCTCCCAATTTATTGAATCCTCTATTCATATTCCAATATTTTTACCCTTGTTACATATATTATGATATATCCTGATGTTGGGATACATCAAAAACATTCCGATTGTTCCGGATGCTAAACTTCGGACTGGATGGTTACGATACAGGCTGGGTTTTACTCAGACCTTTAATTAATAGGCCATAGCTGCCTGAGTACTCCTTATGTTGGTTGGATCTATACAGTTGGGTATAGATTCGCACTGTATCCTGACTGATCAGCGGGTTATAGTGCATATGTTGGTTCTTGTTTCCAGTCTTGTTCATTTAGCACTCGCCAGTATTGGCAAATTATTAGTCTATACAGACTCAGATGGTTGATCAAACCAGCAGCTTATTGGTTCACTTATTTCTCTCTCTTTATACTATCTATATTGTTGCAGGCTTGTTGAGCAATTTTGGCTCATCCTCTTTTATTGTTATTCCTATTGTCTTACAGTTAAGGTAGAGAATGAAACCCATCAGAACCCGCGTAGTCAAGAAGCGAGTCAAGCAGCGGGACCCTCTTATACCAAGAGTGTTCATCCATATCCCTGAAGAGAGCTTTGAGTTATCAGATCAGGTGTAACAGGATAAGTACTATTATGGTTTGAATAAAAGTTGTGTGGTGAGCATGTAGATAGAATAAAGTTTTGTAATAAAGAGAGTTCTTGAGACGGATTGTTTTTATTTGGTTTGTAATAAAGTAGTATGTGGTTCTTGTTTTCAGATCTTAACCTTAAAAGATCCTGAGTAGCAGTAGTTCGGGGTAATTATTCTATTTATATTCCGCTTGTGCAAGACTAATGTGTAGTTAATATTAGTAATGCCCCAAATCTATACCCCGGATTTGGAGGGTGTTACAGCAGGAATGGCACGTCACGGCCATTCTTGAGGAGATTTGGGACTCTGTCCCACAGGAGGTACTGACCCACCTCCTGTTCTTCTATATGGACTACCATCGCCATCTGGAGCGATTGGAGGAGGAAAGGCTGGAAGCTCTCCGCCAGCAAGAGCGAATCATCCGACTCACCATTCTGTTTGTCGAGAGTAGGAAGAAGAAATGATTTAATCTCGTCATCTTCCTGTTTTTCTTCATCATCAGCTTTGTCAGGCTTCTTAGCTAGGACTAATGCTGTTGATGTTAGGTTTCGTAGCTTAGGGAAATCTTGTATAAGTACTGATGTAATTTCCATTTCATGAATGTATTCTCTTGATATATTAATGAAATCTGTCTTTATTTCAAGATTTTGTCTCTAAGTTATTTTGTAATGCATTGATAAATCCTGATTGATATTCTGATGACCATATAAATTCTATTTTAATTTAAGTTCTGACTTTCCTTTATCAGTACTTACTCATTTGATTTATCTTGGTCATTTTAACTTGATTTCTTTTCAGAATATTAATGATGCAGTGAAAAATAATTAAATCAGTGGGAACGGTTTCAATTTTGAATTAAAACTGTTTCACCTTGATTAATGGAATATCTGGGTAAATGGAACGATTTTTCCTTGAAAACAGGCAAGTGGGCAAGTAATGATTACTGTTTTCTCGCGCCCAGTAACTATCCGTTATTACTGCATGTCTGACAGGTGTCCAACGGTAACATCTTTTTTAGAGTATAAGTACGACAAAGAAAGGATTTCTTTAATCTTTTGTTTCCTTCATAATTTTTCTCTCTACTTGCTTTTACTCTCTCTTTCTCTCATGTTGGTTTTTCATACAGACATTTTATCAAACACCTAACAGGCACTTTTACATCTCAATTTTTCACATGGCACATAAGGATTTAATCATTAATGGAGCTAAGTTTGTTCTAAACAACTATGCTGCAATTCTTGATCATGCTGAAGCTCCATCTGAATTACATTTTGTGCAAGATCTTCTTGCACACAGTGAGATTGGGTATGCACTGACCCAGCCTTCAGTCTTTTCGAGCCAACAAGTTCTGACGTTTTGGCGGACTGGGCACTTTGATGATGGTGGTAGACATGGCACTCCCAGTATTGTTTTCGAAGTGGGTGATTCATCTTATGCAGTCACTCCTGGTACAATACGCAAAGCTCTACATCTCCCAGAAGATTGTACCTTTTCAATTCCAGAAGAATCAGCTCTTCAGGAGTTAATGACAAATTTGGGGTATGAAAGGAGTTTGGAAAAACTTGGGCAGTTGAAACGGGCTCATATCAGAAGAGAATGGAGCTTCTTCTTCGACTGCATCACCAAAGCTTTTGGGAACAAATGTTCGAATTTTGATGCTATCCCAATTCTGAGTCAGCACATAGGGTATGCTATTATCCATCAAACTCATTTTGATTTTGCAACTGGTATAATTAGTTTTATTGGGGATAGGATGACAGAGGATAGGAATGTTGTCTATTTTGCTAGATTCTGTCAACTTATATATACTTTTTGTACTGATGAACCTCAATTAATCAGTTCCTCAACCCCACCTTTTAGAGTTGCAAAACGATACTTTAATCACCTGGTAAATGCTGATACTAAGAAATTAGTGGTTAGACCATTACAGATTCCTCAGTCTGTAAAACAGATCTTAGTAAATGCTGATCCTCATACTTATAGATCTGTTTACTCTGATGTCCAACCAACCACAAACACCCAAAAACCATCATCCTCAGCACGTACCACTCATTCTACTCAACCTACCCTCAGGACATATCTCAAATCCTATCTCTCCACTTCACAGGCTGATCAAACCTCAGCCTCAACACCTACTGTGAAGCCTTCTTCCTCCAAGCCAAAGAGGACAAAAACTGTTCCTTAAACACCTCAAAAGAGAAGGAGGATTACCTTGAGAGATGAATCTGATACTGAGGAACAGGTTCCTTCTTCAGAACCTGTTGTAAGTGAAGCTGAGAAAAAGACTTCTCGGAAGGATTCTGGAATTGGGGGATCTAGGCTTCTCAAAAGGCTTAGAAGAATGACAGTTCCTGAAACTCCTAAGGAATCCAAATCAACTAAGAGATACCAGAAACAGAGGGCAAAAAGGCTAGTTTCAGATGATGAAGAGGAAGCAGCTAAGGAAGGGGATCAGGAATCTCTGATCTCACAAGACAAGGAATTTGCTCCAGTCACTTCTTCTCCATCAACTCCATCTAAGGAAGCTGCTACTGAAAAGGCCAACACACCATCTGTGTCTCCTGTTCAAAAGTCTGTATCTCCTGTTGATCCAGACCTAAGTGCTGAAATTGATATTCAGAATGTAGTTGTGCCTGACATACTTTTCTTAGAAGCTCCACCAGCAACTAATCCTTCTACAACACCTGTTCCTGATGCTGTTCAAACTCCAGAGTTATCAACAACATCTTCTCTGAATCATGATGCTGATGATCAGACTTTAGGTGAGCATCAGGATTTAGCCGTTGATCAAAACTTAGAACAAGATCAGCAATTAGAGGATGCTGAAGCCTCTATTGCTACTCACACTGTTGTCTTATCAGAAGATACTGATTCCTTAAGTTCTGATGCTGCAAATGCTGGAGATACTGGTGATGCTGCTCCAACTGCAGATGCTGATACAGCAGGTCCTTCAGAACATGCTCCTCAACAGACTATTCTAAAGTCTGAACTGGTTAAGAAGTTTGTTACCGGAGAAGCACCAGTACCTTGGAGTGAAACTCCTACAGGTCAGGAGTGGACTAAGGAATGGAACTCAATTTCATGTGTTCCAACTGAAAAGCATCTTGCTGAGCACTTGACTAAAGCTGATGCAATGTTAAATTCTGATGATTTCAAAACCCGGCTTAGAGTCACTGCATTGAGTACTAAACATCTAAAAGGTCTTCATTCAACTACTCATGCAGAGCTCCACAAGATTCAGGAGAACTTTATCAAACAGGAACAAGTTTGGAAAATTGATAAGAAAAAGTTCTTCCAACCTACCATTGACAGGATTGCTTATATTAGGAAGACTCAATATCATCAACAAGCTCAGATTGATGAAATTCTAAAAAATCAAGCTTCTCAGCAATCACAATTAACTGAAATCCAATCCTCAGTGGAATTGCTTATCTCTCTTCTACTACCTGCTGATGCCAAAAAGGGGGAGAAAGTAATTAAGTCCAAATGCAAGACTGACAAGACACTGACAGGAAAGGATAATGAAAAAGATGATCAAGGAAACTCTGGAATGGGTAGAGGTCATAGTCAAGGTAGAGGATTCACATCAAGACAAGCTAGTCACAGGACAAGTTCTGATACTGGGAACAGAATAAGTTCTGCTACTGGTAAAAGGATAAGTTCTTATGAACTTTTAGATCTTGATGAGGAAATGTCAAGACAGTTATTTCTTCAGGAAAATCCAGGAATGGACTTGGAGAGTTTAATGAAAGAAGAAGCCAGGCTTAAATCAGAGAAAGTCACATCTAAATCTGAAGCTTCTGGTAAAAAGCCACTTCCAAAACTCAAAGGCATTGTGATCAAAGAAAGGACACTTACTGAAGCAACATTGGCTAGATCACAACCACAGATAGATCCAAGATCCAAGGGTAAAGAAAAGGTTGGTGAACCTATCAAGGTTTATGTGCCTCCTGAGGATGAAGAAATTACTGATGAAAAGGATAATCTTGCTCTGACTTCAAGAAAAGTTATTAAGACAACCTCTGACATGGCTCAAGTTGTTCAGAGTCAAGAAATTGTAAGTTCTGATATTCAGAAGAAGCAAGTAACCTCTGACATAGCTCAAGTTAACTTGATATCAGAAGATAGACCAAAGACACTCCTACCAGGATTCACTAAAGCAAAACAGACTCAACCTTTGAAGACTACTGCAAGTGGTTTTGAAGCAAGAGTAGTTACTGGAAAGGAAGCAAGAGATAAAACTGGATTGGGAAGTGCTGATGAAAGGAGAATGCATAACACTACCAATGATCCAACTTCCTTGAGTGAACCAGGTATTGGAGCAACTCCTGAGAGATTGAATCAACTGGAATCTGTACAGATGGTTTACCATACCTACTTGAAAGAATACATCATGTTGTATTTCATGACAGATGGTAGGGTTTATCATATAAGACAAAATGCCATTCCATTGAAGTATTTTGAAGAACTGGAGCATGTACTTTTCTTACTTCAAATATATGACGGAATAACAGGAACTGCTGCAAACTATTTAAAAGAACAGATTCAGAGATAGAAAAGGCTTTATTCTGTTAAGTCTGACAGCACATATGTTCTAAAGTACAGAGATCACAATGGTGATATTGTTGATATGAAACCTAATACTGCACAGATCAGAACATATCTTGGTATTAAGGGACTTGAATTCAATCTGGAGTCTGACAAAGCCTATGTCATAAGACTAGATCAGGAGTTGAGAAAAGCAAAGATCAATGATCTCAGAGCTGCAATCTTTCAAACTGGTGAAGATACTGCAGAGCTTAAAGATGCCAAAAGGAGAATGATTGATGAACTCAGATATGCTGAGAAATATTTGTTGAAGAACTATCTCAGAACAACTCCTGACATCAGAGAGATCAGATGATGAAGCCAAGTCGAAGATCTACAACTGTTTAAATTCTGATATTTATACAGACTGAAGTTGTTATCAGAAGTTGAATATTGGTAAAGCTTTAAGGACTGTAAGTTGTAGTTATCTAGTCTAATTCTCATGCATTTGTACTTAATGTTTTTGACATCATCAAATATCTGTTAAACTTGTATATTATGTTAATTTACAAGTTGGGGGAGATTGTTAGATATATTTGATAATGTCATGGCTAATATAATTTATGTTTAGATTTCAGATCTTACTTAACAGGACAAATCAGTACTTAACTGTTGATCAGTACTTATACTGGAAGTCAGGACTTAAGGATATCAGTACTTATATTATCAGGAGATAATCATCAGAAGTTAGATATCAGAACTTAAGTGCTGAAGGACGATCAAATAAGGACATTAGCTGATTAAAGGAAAGAAGATCGAGATAAGAAGAGATATGCTTGAAGAAGGAGTTCCGTGAAGAATGGAATACTTGGAAGAAAAGATATCTGATTGATATATTTTAGGAAGCAGAATTATATTCCATATCAATTAGCAATTATCTTGTAACTGTGTAGTATATAAACACAGACATAGGGTTTACACTATAAGTGTTATCATATTCGAGAATATTATTCATTGTCCCTAACAGCTCTCGTGATATTTGTTCATCACTGAGAGGTAACAGTTCCACACTGTAACAGAGTTTATTGTTTCAATAAAGTTTATTTTCTGTTACTTAATATCGATTTGATTGTGTTATACACTGTATTCACCCCCCTCTACAGTGTGTGTGACCTAACAAGGCTGCTGATCAGTCACGCACTAACCCCGAGCAAGCACACAACACTGCTCTAATTACTGGATCCAAGGCACACATTGGCCTAACTTGACCATTGGCATGATCTGACCACGAATCTGGTCCACATATATAAAAACTATCCAATTCTAAAGCAGTTCAATACGATAAACAATATAATTCGATAACACAAGATCATAATCAATGATGATTAAATATTTGAATAAAACATAAGAAGACTCATGGATATCACAAGGGTATACCAGGGTGTGTAAAAGAAACGGCTTTCAGTTTGTACAAGGGTCAGGTATCAGTCCAGTAATGATATTTCAGGATATGGTTCTTTCATGTTATTGAAAATGTTTGGAGTATAAAAATTTGTGTGCTTTCAAACAAATTTTCTTCCAGTGTTTGGTGTTTAGTAGTTATACATTTGGGAAGTAGTATCGTATTTGTGTGATATGGTATCTTGAGGATCAACAAAGGATGGTTTACAAGGAACAAGGCTTATGGCTCAAGATCAAGAAAATCAAGGTTCAAGGTTTAATAGTTTAAAGCATTTGCAATATAAAACAGTAGTTATTTTTAATAATAGCGACATGTTATGAAACAGTTCGAAAACATTGGTAATATATATCTTGAAACAAAGTTAAGAAATACTTGCCTTACAAGGCTTTATAACTATTACTGATCAATTCTGGACCAACTCTGCCGCTTAGGCTTTTACGTCCAACCACTATATCACTCTGGATTCGACCTCGACACTCAGGTCTTCCTGTTGAAACTCTACTGAGCTCGTCAACTGACCACTAGGTTATCTTTAGTCCATCGTCCACTTTCAAGTTCCCGATTATAACCTACAGGGTCGAAATACCCTACGTTAGACATCTAGGTATGCTTGACATATCCTCGATACCAATTTACCCAACGATATTCAAACGCGACTCATAATTATCTGTATTATAGTAATACATGCAACAAGTAGGATTCACAATCTCGAAAATCGGTTCGGTGTTCATTTTCAGAAAATACCTATACTCTTTACTTTACGAAATCAGGGTTATCGATTTGGTACAATATTTTATCACATCGTACAATCAAGTTTCGTACACTTACATATATATATAGTCCCTCAACATCCCGATAATCATCGAATACGTTCTTGTATTTACGCAGTTCAGTTTCCCGGAAATCGGGCAGCGCCTCCTTTGTTTATTGGACTACCCGTCAAACACAATATCGACGTCCAATCAATTCACAACAACTACAATGACAATCCAAATCACAATCCAATTGCACGAATCCCAATCACCGATATTATTTAACTATTACTCTTATTCGAATTTTATATTTTTATTCGTATTAGGACTCAGAATCGCGTCATCACTGTCCACCGTCCACTCATAAAGAGTCATCGCAGACGGCGGCAAAATATCGCGGGTACCCGATTAATTCTCGGGTTTCCAACGCGTATTTCACCGATTAATTAATTTCCCGCAGGAAAATTAAAATTATTTTTATTTATATCACGAAATTCTTCAAATAAAATTCCGCAGAAAAACAAAATTGATTAGTAATCGCGTAACCGGAAAACAATTCAACACGAATTAAGACAGTCGGAAAGAACAATTTGGAACTAGCAGAACTAAGGGTCAACTGATGAATCACAATACCCACATAATATGAACAAAGACACACCCACAACATTACACACACAGCAGCAATGCGCACGTCACGCGACACCAAACAGCAAGACAATCGGAGAACATAACGGAAAACGCAGGCGACAACAACAATTATGTCAAAAGCCGCACTGTTTCTCCCATACTCACACACATACTTATATATATACATTTGCATATATATATAACAGGCCAATCGGAATGTTACCGAGAAGCAAATGGAACGGAACCCGAACACAGGCAGCCACCAAGGACAGCGGTGAAGAAATTAAAGAAGAGATAGGAAGAGATTAAAGAGATGAGGTGAAGAGAGAGATGAGGTCGATAGAGAGAGAGACCTGAGAGCTAAAAGATTGAACAGGAAGGAGTATAAATTTGGGTGTAAATATCTGTGTTTTTATTTCTATTTATCTAAAACTAACACGTGTCACAAGCAGCACACAACAACTGCCACGTGTCCAATTTGACTGTAAACCTATTTTTTAACTCGTATTTTGCAATTTATCGAACCAGGTTACTTATAAAATAAATTCTGAAAATTATTAAAATGGTTTTAAAATTTTCTAAAAATCCCCAAAATAATAAAATAAATTTTTCAAAATTTTTTTTAAAGCATTTTTGAAATGCAACTCATATCCGCGTTTGATAATTAATAAACCGAGCTGCACTTAAAACAAATTTCGAAAATCACGAAAATAGTCTTAAAATGTTATAAATATCCCGAAGTAAATAAAATTGTAACTTTTGAAATTTTAAAACAATTTCTAAAATGCAACTTGTACCCGCTTTTATCAATAACACGAAACAACGAGCGCGTGAAATTAATCTCGAAAATTTCCAAAATAATTTTAAAATTCCCGGAATATTCCCTACTTATATAAATATGAGTTTTATAATTTTTTGAAGAATTTTAGAATTAAATATGGATTTTACCATTAAATATACTCAGAAAATCATTTAAAGATAAATAATTAATGAAATATTGATTTCTCAATTTTATAAAATCCTAAAAATAATTATTGTAATTATAAAATCATAAAAATAATTTACTTTTTTTTGAAACATTCCCAATATTTATGCAAATAAATTTGCACCAAATCCACTTTTGAAAATGAAAACAATCCAATATGACTCCATAATTAATCACACGAACAATCCGGTATATTATAAATTGCACCTATATAATAATCAATCAACACAGAGTGGTCAAAACCAATACACATATTTTATTTAATAATTTCCGTAATAATCACATATTTAAATAATTCAAAAACACACGAGTTGTTATAGTATATATGCATGTCTGTTTCATAATCTTGTTATCTAATTTTTGATTCAAATGTTTATAAGTTGCATAATACCTATGCTAGAGATAAGCAGTAGTTGCGTATACCCTTGGAATAGGGGACCCAAAGGTGAACATTTTTCTAAACCGGGAGACGATGTTCCCGAGTATAATATATATATATATATATATATATTTTATATATATATATTTTAATATAGTTTTCAAAACTATTAATCGAATAAGGTTTATTCGATGACTTTTTTTATTTAATAAATATTATTTTAAATATTCATTCGAGGACTTATGACTCCGCTTATTTTATTTAATGAATATTATTTGAATATTCATTCGAGGGCTTATGACTCCGCTCTTTTTATTAATAATATTCTTTATTTTATTAAAGAATAATGTTTCGATAATCAAACTTATTTTTGATTATTCAAATAAAGATCGTACTTTCGTATAAGTATATCTTTGGTTATTTATCATTCATTTCAAGTATGAGTTTTAAAACTTCTACTTCAACTATTTTTATAAAGATCATCCTTTATGGGAATATTATTTAAATAATAATATTCAGATTTTTTCTAAATATATCGGGACTGATTTATTTCATTAAATCAGCATTACTCCAGACATTCTTAAAAATGTTTTCGAGTCTTCAAAATGATTTTAAAATTTAGGGCGGATCCCAAAACTCATTTTTATATTTAAGATCCTCCTTTCAAAGGGGATTTAAATACTCGCTCAAAATCTGAGGGATCCGCTCTGTGGTGTATTTTATATTCGCAACAAGGTTGTTGTTTGGATAAAAGAGTTTTTGATTACTTACCCAACACTCGGGAAGTAAAATTCTTGGAACAAGTTAATCCATTAACAGGCACCGCCTGGGAAATATCGGCGAGTTTTCCTTTCCAACTAGATACGACTTCTTGGTGGAGCCGTATCAACTAGTTTCTACTTGGGGAAAGGGAGGACGAGCTTTACGTTTCATAGTCATGGATTTCATCTGAACTAGGAGTGGCGTAAGTGGTCGAGTGGCACCGGCCCAGCCTTATTATATTGGCCTAAATGGCCTAAAAGTTCCGCTAAGATGGTCCATTCCTTAGGAGTCCAGGGTTCGGTTGACAAGTAAATCCGACTGTTCTCCTCTACATGTAGAAAATGGTGGGGTTACACTACTGCGACTGATCATCGTGAGTGGTCTTCCTGGCGCGGCAAACTCCCGTAATGAGTTCATCATCCAGTTGGATATTTCTGCAACACTACCCAAAGCACTTCGAAAGAAAGGCTATAACTGGGCGATTGTTGAGTTTTGGCAGAGTCGAGTTTTCAAAATGATATTTTTATCAAATGAAGTATCTCGTAACTTTATTTCATTTTGATGATATTTCAAAGATTGATTCTATATAAGTTTTGTCTTGTAGCTTCATCTATGGGATGAACTATTTATACCTTGAACGGTGGTAGTTCAAGTAGTATTTGAAAGATATAAGTATATTGGAGTATCTTGTAACTTCATCTTTTCAACTTATATCTGGTTAATGATTATCTTATACATGACAAAGATTTTCAGAAAAACGTTGAGACAAGGTTAGATATATGAGATCACCTTGCAACGATATTTTTATATAGTTATAAACTGGAACTCTGTGTACATTATACATGTCAGAGGATTTCAAAGATTTTGAGTAATATATGTATATATATACTGAATATTTTGCGACTTGTCGCGTTAAGATATCAACTTGGTTCATTTCTTCTTAACCAAGACTTTCTTGAGTACTATGAGAATGCTCATATATTGTAAATTATTATACATACTATTTCGGTGGGCTTGTTGCTCACCCTTGCTTTCTTCTTTCATCACACAACAACAGATAAACAAGATGAACAGGACCAAGCTCCCAATAGGCTAGGCTTTCAACTTTTGATGTACCAGACTTATGTATATTATAAATTGTAATAAAGGCAAAGAATATGTAAATTTATTCAGAAACCCTTATGAGGTGTAATGACTTGTCTTATTTTTGGTATTCATCTCTGAGACTATAACTTGTGGTGTGTGTGTATATTTTGGGGTCACAGTACGCAGTAGTTGGTTGACTGTTCAGATTAAGTATTGATAAAGGAAATGGAACTCGTGACAACCCGAATCCCTGACCCCGGATTTTGGGGTGTTACATTATAAGACTCACTTTCAACCATATATTGGTACAATTAACATGTTAACATCATAAACATCCAATTTGACATCCTTTAACCATCTCTTGGTACCACTTTCATACGAGTCAATTTTGGTCCACATTTTGGCTCTAATCTACCATGTAAGTCACTTTAAACCTTATTAGAGTAATTTTGCACCTTATAAGACTCACTTTCAACCATATATTGGTACAATTAACATGTTAACATCATAAACATCCAATTTGACATCCTTTAAGCATCTCTTGGTACCACTTTCATACGAGTCAATTTTGGTCCATATTTTGGCTATAATCAACCATGTAAGTCACTTTAAACCATATTAGAGTAAATTTGCACCTTATAAGACTCACTTGCCACCATATATTGGAATAATTAAGATGTTAACATCATAAACATCCAATTCGACATCCTTTAGGCACCTCTTGGTACCACTTTCATACGAGTCAATTCTGCAATTTTGGTCCATATTTTGGCTCTAATCAACCACGCAAGTCACTTTAAACCATATTAGAGTAATTTTGCACCTTATAAGACTCACATTCAACCATATATTGGTACAATTAACATGCTAACATCATAAACATCCAATTTGACATCCTTTAACCACATCTTAGTACAACTTTCATACGAATCAATATTGGCCCATATTTTGGCTCTCTTATCAACCATGTAAGTCACTTGACACCATATTAGAGTGATTTTGCACTTTAAAAGACTTACTTTCAACCATATATTGGTACAATTAACATGTTAACATCATAAACATCCAATTTGACATCCTTTAACCATCTCTTGGTACCACTTTCATACAAGTCAATTTTGGTCCACATTTTGGCTCTAATCTACCATGTAAGTCACTTTAAACCATATTAGAGTAATTTTGCACCTTATAAGGCTCACTTTCAACCATATATTGGTACAATTAACATGTTAACATCATAAACATCCAATTTGACATCCTTTAAGCATCTCTTGGTACCACTTCCATACGAGTCAATTTTGGTCTACATTTTGGTTCTAATCAACCATGTAAGTCACTTTAAACCATATTATAGTAAATTTGCACCTTATAAGACTCAATTGCAACCATATATTGGAATAATTAAGATGTTAACATCATAAACATCCAATTCGACATCCTTTAACCATCTCTTGGTACCACTTTCATACGAGTTAATTTTGGTCCATATTTTGGATCTAATGAACCACATAAGTCAGTTTAAACCATATTAGTGTAATTTTGCACCATATAAGACTAAGTTTCAACCATATATTGGTACAATTAACATGATAACATCATAAACATCCAATTTGACATCCATTAGCCACCTCTTGGTACCACTTTCATACGAGTCAATTTTGGTCCACATTTTGGCTCTAATCAACCATGTAAGTCACTTGACACCATATTAGAGTGATTTTGCACCTTATAAGACTCACTTTCAACCATATATTGGTACAATTAACATGTTAACATCATAAACATCTAATTTGACATCCTTTAACCACCTCTTGGTACCACTTACATATCAGTCAATTTTGGTCCACATTTGGGCTCTAATCAACCACGTAAGTCACTTTAAACCATATTAGAGTAATTTTGCACCTTATGAGATAACTTTCAACCATATATTGGTACAATTAACATGTTAACATCATAAACATCCAATTTGACATCCTTTAACCACCTTTTGGTACCACTTTCATACGAGTCAATTTTGGTCCATATTTTGGCTCTAATCAACCATGTAAGTCACTTTACACCATATTAGAGTGATTTTGCACCTTATAAGAGTCACTTTCAACCATATACTAGTACATTTAACATTTTAGCATCATAACCATCCAATTTGACATCCTTTAACCACCTCTTGGTACCACTTTCATACGAGACAATTTTGGTCCATATTTTGGCTCTAATCAACCATGTAAGTCACTTTAAACCGTATTCTAGTAATTTTTCACCTTATAAGACTCACATTCAACCATATATTGGTACAATTAACATGTTAACATCATAAAAATCCAATTTGACATCCTTTAACCACATCGTAGTACAACTTTCATACGAGTCAATATTGGTCCATATTTTGGCTCTAATCAACCATGTAAGTCACTTTAAACCATATTAGAGTAATTTTACACCTTATAAGACTAAGTTGCCATCATATATTGGTAGAATTAATATGTTAACATCATAAACATCCAATTTGACATCGTTTAACCATCTCTTGGTACCACTTTCATACGAGTCAATTTTGGTCCACATTTTGGCTCTAATTTACCATGTAAGTC
Source organism: Apium graveolens (assembly GCF_009905375.1). Classification (NCBI taxonomy): domain Eukaryota; kingdom Viridiplantae; phylum Streptophyta; class Magnoliopsida; order Apiales; family Apiaceae; genus Apium; species Apium graveolens. The sequence continues at coordinate 47,573,049 of NC_133647.1, read as the reverse complement.
ACTTTAAACCATATTAGAGTAATTTTGCACCTTATAAGACTCACTTTCAACCATATATTGGTACAATTAACATGTTAACATCATAAACATCCAATTTGACATCCTTTAACCATCTCTTGGTACCACTTTCATACGAGTCAATTTTGGTCCACATTTTGGCTCTAATTTACCATGTAAGTCACTTTAAACCATATTAGAGTAATTTTGCACCTTAAAAGACTCACTTTCAACCATATATTGGTACAATTAATATGTTAACATCATAAACAACCAATTTGACATCCTTTAAGCATCTCTTCGTACCACTTTCATATGAGTCAATATTGGTCCACATTTTGGCTATAATCAACCATGTAAGTCACTTTAAACCATATTAGAGTAAATTTGCACCTTATAAGACTCACTTGCCACCATATATTGGAAGATTTAAGATGTTAACATCATAAACATCCAATTCGACATCCTTTAACTATCTATTGATACCACTATCATACGAGTTAATTTTGGTCCATATTTTGGCTCTAATCAACCACATAAGTCACTTTAAACCATATTAGAGTAATTTTGCACCTTAAAAGATTCACTTTCAACCATATATTGGTACAATTAACATGTTAACATCATAAACATTCAATTTGACATCCTTTAGCCACCTCTTGGTACCACTTTCATACGTGTCAATTTTGGTCCATATTTTGGCTCTAATCAACCACGCAAGTCACTTTAAACCATATTAGAGTAATTTTGCACCTTATAAGACTCACATTCAACCATATATTGGTACAATTGACATGTTAACATCATAAACATCCAATTTGACATTCTTTAACCACATCTTAGTACAACTTTCAAACGAGTCAATATTGGTCCATATTTTTGCTCTCTTGTCAACCATGTAAGTCACTTGACACCATATTAGAGTGATTTTGCACTTTATAAAACTCACTTTCAACCATATATTGGTACAATTAACATGTTAACATCATAAACATCCAATTTGACATCCTTTAACCATCTGTTGGTACCACTTTCATACGAGTCAATTTTGGTCCAAATTTTGGCTCTAACCTACCACGTAAATAACTTTAAACCATATTAGAGTAATTTTGCACCTTATAAGACTCACTTTCAACTATATATTGGTACAATTAACATGTTAACATCATAAACATCCAATTTGGCATCCTTTAAGCATCTCTTGATACCACTTTCAGACGAGTCAATTTTGGTCCATATTTTGGCTCTAATCAACGATGTAAGTCACTTTAAACCATATTAGAGTAAATTTGCACCTTATAAGACTCACTTGCCACCATATATTGGAAGAATTAAGATGTTAACATCATAAACATCCAATTCGACATCTTTTAACCATCTCTTGGTACCACTTTCATACGAGTTAATTTTGGTCCATATTTTGGCTCTAATCAACCACATAAGTCACTTTAAACCATATTAGAGTAATTTTGCACCTCATAAGACTAAATTTCGACCATATATTGGTACAATTAACATGATAACATCATAAACATCCAATTTGAAATCCTTTAGCCACCTCTTGGTACCACTTTCATACGAGTCAATTTTGGTCCCCATTTTGGCTCTAATCACCCATGTAAGTCACTTGACACCATATTAGAGTGTTTTTTTACCTTATAAGACTCACTTTCAACCATATAGTGGTACAATTAACATTCTAACATCATAAACATCCAATTTGACATCCTTTAACCACCTCTTGGTACCACTTACACATGAGTCAATTTTGGTCCACATTTTGGCTCTAATCAACCACGTAAGTCACTTTAAACCATATTAGAGTAATTTTGCACCTCAAAAGACTCACTTTCAACCATATATTGGTACAATTAACATGTTAAAATCACAAACATTCAATTTGACATCTTTTACCCACCTCTTGGTACCACTTTCATACGAGTCAATTTTGGTCCATATTTTGGCTCTAATCAACCACGCAAGTCACTTTAAACCATATTAGAGTAATTTTGCACCTTATAAGACTCACTTTCAACCATATATTGGTACAATTAACATGTTAACATCATAAACATCCAATTTGGCATCCTTTAACCACCTCTTGGTATTACTTTCATACGAGTCAATTTTGGTCCACATTTTGGCTCTAATCAACCATGTAAGTCACTTTACACCATATTATAGTAATTTTGCACCTTATAAGCGTCACTTTCAACCATATACTGGTATATTTAACATTTTAACATCATAACCATCCAATTTTACATCCTTTAACCACCTCCTTGTACCACTTTCATACAAGTCAATTTTGGTCCACATTTTGGCTCTAATCAACCATGTAAGTCACTTTAAACCATATTAGAGTAATTTTGCACCTTATAAGACTCACATTTAACCATATATTGGTACAATTAAATGTTAACATCATAAACATCCAATTTGACATCTTTTAACCACATCTTAGTATAACTTTCATACGAGTCAATATTGGTCCATATTTTGGCTCTAATCAACCATGTAAGTCACTTTAAACCATATTAGAGTAATTTTACACCTTATAAGACTAACTTGCCACCATATATTGGTAGAATTAATATGTTAACAACATAAACATCCAATTTGACATCCTTTAACCATCTCTTCCTACCACTTTCATACGAGTCAATTTAGGTCCACATTTTGGCTCTAATCAACCATGTAAGTCACCTTAAACCATATTAGAGTAATTTTGCACCTCAAAAGACTCACTTTCAACCATATATTGGTACAATTAACATGTTAACATCATAAACATTCAATTTGACATCTTTTAGCCACCTCTTGGTACCACTTTAATACGAGTCAATTTTGGTCTATATTTTGGCTCTAATCAACCACGCAAGTCACTTTAAACCATATTAGAGTAATTTTGCACCTTATAAGACTCACTTTCAACCATATATTGGTACAATTAACATGTTAACATCATAAACATCTAATTTGGCATTCTTTAACCACCTCTTGGTATTACTTTCATACAATTCAATTTTGGTCCACATTTTGGCTCTAATCAACCATGTAAGTCACTTTACACCATATTATAGTCATTTTACACCTTATAAGAGTCACTTTCAACCATATACTGGTACATTTAACATTTTAACATCATAACCATCCAATTTTACATCCTTTAACCACCTCGTGGTACCACTTTCAAACAAGTCAATTTTGGTCCACATTTTGGCTCTAATCAACCATGTAAGTCACTTTAAACCATATTAGAGTAATTTTGCACCTTATAAGACTCACATTCAACCATATATTGGTACAATTAACATGTTAACATCATAAACATCCGATTTGACATCCTTTAACCACATCTTAGTATAACTTTCATACGAGTCAATATTGGTCCATATTTTGGCTCTAATCAACCATGTAAGTCACTTTAAACCATATTAGAGTAATTTTACAGCTTATAAGACTAACTTGCCACCATATATTGGTAGAATTAATATGTTAACATCATAAACATCCTATTTGACATCCTTTAACCATCTCTTCGTACCACTTTCATACGAGTCAATTTTGGTCCATATTTTGGCTCTAATCAACCATGTAAGTCACTTTAAACCATATTATAGTAAATTTGCACCTTATAAGACTCAATTGCTACCATATATTGGAATAATTAAGATGTTAACATCATAAACATCCAATTCGACATCCTTTAACCATCTCTTGGTACCACTTTCATACGAGTTAATTTTGGTCCATATTTTGGCTCTAATGAACCACATAAGTCACTTTAAACCATATTAGTGTAATTTTGCACCATATAAGACTAACTTTCAACCATATATTGGTACAATTAACGTGATAACATCATAAACATCCAATTTGACATCCAATAGCCACCTCTTGGTACCACTTTCATACGAGTCAATTTTGGTCCACATTTTGGCTCTAATCAACCATGTAAGTTACTTGACACCATATTAGAGTGATTTTGCACCTTATAAGACTCACTTTCAACCATATATTGGTACAATTAACATGTTTAACATGTTAACATCATAAACATCTAATTTGACATCCTTTAACCACCTCTTGGTACCACTTTCATACGAGTCAATTTTGGTCCACATTTTGGCTCTAATCAACCATGTAAGTCACTTTAAACCATATTCGAGTAATTTTTCACCTTATAAGACTCACATTCAACCATATATTGGTACAATTAACATGTTAACATCATAAATATCCAATTTGACATCCTTTAACCACATCGTAGTACAACTTTCATACGAGTCAATATTGGTCCATATTTTGGCTCTAATCAACCATGTTAGTCATTTTAAACCATATTAGAGTAATTTTACACCTTATAAGACTAACTTGCCATCATATATTGGTAGAATTAATATGTTAACATCATAAACATCCAATTTGACATCCTTTAACCATCTCTTGGTACCACTTTCATACGAGTCAATTTTGGTCCACATTTTGGCTCTAATTTACCATGTAAGTCACTTTAAACCATATTAGAGTAATTTTGCACCTTATAAGACTCACTTTCAACCATATATTGGTACAATTAACATGTTAACATCATAAACATCCAATTTGACATCCTTTAACCATCTCTTGGTACCACTTTCATACGAGTCAATTTTGGTCCACATTTTGGCTCTAATTTACCATGTAAGTCACTTTAAACCATATTAGAGTAATTTTGCACCTTAAAAGACTCACTTTCAACCATATATTGGTACAATTAATATGTTAACATCATAAACAACCAATTTGACATCCTTTAAGCATCTCTTGGTACCACTTTCATATGAGTCAATATTGGTCCACATTTTGGCTATAATCAACCATGTAAGTCACTTTAAACCATATTAGAGTAAATTTGCACCTTATAAGACTCACTTGCCACCATATATTGGAAGATTTAAGATGTTAACATCATAAACATCCAATTCGACATCCTTTAACTATCTATTGATACCACTATCATACGAGTTAATTTTGGTCCATATTTTGGCTCTAATCAACCACATAAGTCACTTTAAACCATATTAGAGTAATTTTGCACCTTAAAAGATTCACTTTCAACCATATATTGGTACAATTAACATGTTAACATCATAAACATTCAATTTGACATCCTTTAGCCACCTCTTGGTACCACTTTCATACGTGTCAATTTTGGTCCATATTTTGGCTCTAATCAACCACGCAAGTCACTTTAAACCATATTAGAGTAATTTTGCACCTTATAAGACTCACATTCAACCATATATTGGTACAATTGACATGTTAACATCATAAACATCCAATTTGACATTCTTTAACCACATCTTAGTACAACTTTCAAACGAGTCAATATTGGTCCATATTTTTGCTCTCTTGTCAACCATGTAAGTCACTTGACACCATATTAGAGTGATTTTGCACTTTATAAAACTCACTTTCAACCATATATTGGTACAATTAACATGTTAACATCATAAACATCCAATTTGACATCCTTTAACCATCTGTTGGTACCACTTTCATACGAGTCAATTTTGGTCCAAATTTTGGCTCTAACCTACCACGTAAGTAACTTTAAACCATATTAGAGTAATTTTGCACCTTATAAGACTCACTTTTAACTATATATTGGTACAATTAACATGTTAACATCATAAACATCCAATTTGGCATCCTTTAAGCATCTCTTGATACCACTTTCAGACGAGTCAATTTTGGTCCATATTTTGGCTCTAATCAACGATGTAAGTCATTTAAACCATATTAGAGTAATTTTGCACCTTATAAGACTCACTTGCCACCATATATTGGTAGAATTAACATGTTAACATCATAAACATCCAATTCGACATCTTTTAACCATCTCTTGGTACCACTTTCATACGAGTTCAATTTTGGTCCATATTTTGGCTCTAATCACTACATAAGTCACTTTAAACCATATTAGAGTAATTTTGCACCTCATAAGACTAAATTTCGACCATATATTGGTACAATTAACATGATAACATCATAAACATCCAATTTGACATCCTTTAACCACCTCTTGGTACCACTTTCATACGAGTCAATTTTGGTCCCCATTTTGGCTCTAATCAACCATGTAAGTCACTTTAAACCATATTAGAGTAATTTTGCACCTTATAAGACTCACTTTCAACCATATATTGGTACAATTAACATGTTAACATCATAAACATCCAATTTGACATCCTTTAACCACCTCTTGGTACCACTTTCATACGAGTCAATTTTGGTCCACATTTTGGCTCTAATCAACCATGTAAGTCACTTTAAACCATATTAGAGTAATTTTGCACCTTATAAGACTCACTTTCAACCATATATTGGTAGAATTAACATGTTAACATCATAAACATCCAATTTGACATCCTTTAACCATCTCTTGGTACCACTTTCATACGAGTCAATTTTGGTCCACATTTTGGCTCTAATCTACCATGTAAGTCACTTTAAACCATATTAGAGTAATTTTGCACCTTATAAGACTCACTTTCAACCATATATTGGTACAATTAACATGTTAACATCATAAACATCCAATTTGACATCCTTTAACCACCTCTTGGTACCACTTTCATACGAGTCAATTTTGGTCCACATTTTGGCTCTAATCAACCATGTAAGTCACTTTACACCATATTATAGTGATTTTGCACCTTATAAGCGTCACTTTCAACCATATACTGGTATATTTAACATTTTAACATCATAACCATCCAATTTTACATCCTTTAACCACCTCCTTGTACCACTTTCATACAAGTCAATTTTGGTCCACATTTTGGCTCTAATCAACCATGTAAGTCACTTTAAACCATATTAGAGTAATTTTGCACCTTATAAGACTCACATTTAACCATATATTGGTACAATTAAATGTTAACATCATAAACATCCAATTTGACATCCTTTAACCACATCTTAGTATAACTTTCATACGAGTCAATATTGGTCCATATTTTGGCTCTAATCAACCATGTAAGTCACTTTAAACCATATTAGAGTAATTTTACACCTTATAAGACTAACTTGCCACCATATATTGGTAGAATTAATATGCTAACAACATAAACATCCAATTTGACATCCTTTAACCATCTCTTCCTACCACTTTCATACGAGTCAATTTTGGTCCATATTTTGGCTCTAATCAACCATGTAAGTCACTTTAAACCATATTATAGTAAATTTGCACCTTATAAGACTCAATTGCTACCATATATTGGAATAATTAAGATGTTAACATCATAAACATCCAATTCGACATCCTTTAACCATCTCTTGGTACCACTTTCATACGAGTTAATTTTGGTCCATATTTTGGCTCTAATGAACCACATAAGTCACTTTAAACCATATTAGTGTAATTTTGCACCATATAAGACTAACTTTCAACCATATATTGGTACAATTAACGTGATAAAATCATAAACATCCAATATGACATCCAATAGCCACCTCTTGGTACCACTTTCATACGAGTCAATTTTGGTCCACATTTTGGCTCTAATCAACCATGTAAGTTACTTGACACCATATTAGAGTGATTTTGCACCTTATAAGACTCACTTTCAACCATATATTGGTACAATTAACATGTTTAACATGTTAACATCATAAACATCTAATTTGACATCCTTTAACCACATCTTGGTACCACTTTCATACGAGTCAATTTTGGTCCACATTTTGGCTCTAATCAACCATGTAAGTCACTTTAAACCATATTCGAGTAATTTTTCACCTTATAAGACTCACATTCAACCATATATTGGTACAATTAACATGTTAACATCATAAATATCCAATTTGACATCCTTTAACCACATCGTAGTACAACTTTCATACGAGTCAATATTGGTCCATATTTTGGCTCTAATCAACCATGTTAGTCACTTTTAAACCATATTAGAGTAATTTTACACCTTATAAGACTAACTTGCCATCATATATTGGTAGAATTAATATGTTAACATCATAAACATCCAATTTGACATCCTTTAACCATCTCTTGGTACTACTTTCATACGAGTCAATTTTGGTCCACATTTTGGCTCTAATTTACCATGTAAGTCACTTTAAACCAAATTAGAGTAATTTTGCACCTTATAAGACTCACTTTCAACCATATATTGGTACAATTAACATTTTAACATCATAAACATCCAATTTGACATCCTTTAAGCATCTCTTGGTACCACTTTCATACGAGTCAATTTTGGTCCACATTTTGGATATAATCAACCATGTAAGTCACTTTAAACCATATTAGAGTAAATTTGCACCTTATAAGACTCACTTGCCACCATATATTGGAAGAATTAATATGTTAACATCATAAACATCCAATTCGACATCCTTTAACCATCTCTTGGTACCACTTTCATACGAGTTACTTTTGGTCCATATTTTGGCTCTAATCAACCACATAAGTCACTTTAAACCATATTAGAGTAATTTTGCACCTCATAAGACAAACTTTCGACCATATATTGGTACAATTAACATGATAACATCATAAACATCCAATTTGGCATCCTTTAGCCCCCTCTTGGTACCACTTTCATACAAGTCAATTTTGGTCCCCATTTTGGCTCTAATCAACCATGTAAGTTACTTGACACCATATTAGAGTGATTTTATACCTTATAAGACTCACTTTCAACCATATATTGGTACAATTAACATGTTAACATCATAAACATCTAATTTGACATCCTTTAACCACCTCTTGGTACCACTTTTATACGAGTCAATTTTGGTCCACATTTTGGCTCTAATCAACCATGTAAGTCACTTTAAACCATATTCGAGTATTTTTTCACCTTATAAGATTCACATTCAACCATATATTGGTACAATTAACATGTTAACATCATAAATATCCAATTTGACATCCTTTAACCACATCGTAGTACAACTTTCATACGAGTCAATATTGGTCCATATTTTGGCTCTAATCAACCATGTTAGTCATTTTAAACCATATTAGAGTAATTTTACACCTTATAAGACTAACTTGCCATCATATATTGGTAGAATTAATATGTTAACATCATAAACATCCAATTTGACATCCTTTAACCATCTCTTGGTACTACTTTCATACGAGTCAATTTTGGTCCACATTTTGGCTCTAATTTACCATGTAAGTCACTTTAAACCAAATTAGAGTAATTTTGCACCTTATAAGACTCACTTTCAACCATATATTGGTACAATTAACATTTTAACATCATAAACATCCAATTTGACATCCTTTAAGCATCTCTTGGTACCACTTTCATACGAGTCAATTTTGGTCCACATTTTGGATATAATCAACCATGTAAGTCACTTTAAACCATATTAGAGTAAATTTGCACCTTATAAGACTCACTTGCCACCATATATTGGAAGAATTAATATGTTAACATCATAAACATCCAATTCGACATCCTTTAACCATCTCTTGGTACCACTTTCATACGAGTTACTTTTGGTCCATATTTTGGCTCTAATCAACCACATAAGTCACTTTAAACCATATTAGAGTAATTTTGCACCTCATAAGACAAACTTTCGACCATATATTGGTACAATTAACATGATAACATCATAAACATCCAATTTGGCATCCTTTAGCCCCCTCTTGGTACCACTTTCATACAAGTCAATTTTGGTCCCCATTTTGGCTCTAATCAACCATGTAAGTTACTTGACACCATATTAGAGTGATTTTATACCTTATAAGACTCACTTTCAACCATATATTGGTACAATTAACATGTTAACATCATAAACATCTAATTTGACATCCTTTAACCACCTCTTGGTACCACTTTCATACGAGTCAATTTTGGTCCACATTTTGGCTCTAATCAACCATGTAAGTCACTTTAAACCATATTCGAGTATTTTTTTCACCTTATAAGATTCACATTCAACCATATATTGGTACAATTAACATGTTAACATCATAAATATCCAATTTGACATCCTTTAACCACATCGTAGTACAACTTTCATACGAGTCAATATTGGTCCATATTTTGGCTCTAATCAACCATGTTAGTCATTTTAAACCATATTAGAGTAATTTTACACCTTATAAGACTAACTTGCCATCATATATTGGTAGAATTAATATGTTAACATCATAAACATCCAATTTGACATCCTTTAACCATCTCTTGGTACTACTTTCATACGAGTCAATTTTGGTCCACATTTTGGCTCTAATTTACCATGTAAGTCACTTTAAACCAAATTAGAGTAATTTTGCACCTTATAAGACTCACTTTCAACCATATATTGGTACAATTAACATTTTAACATCATAAACATCCAATTTGACATCCTTTAAGCATCTCTTGGTACCACTTTCATACGAGTCAATTTTGGTCCACATTTTGGATATAATCAACCATGTAAGTCACTTTAAACCATATTAGAGTAAATTTGCACCTTATAAGACTCACTTGCCACCATATATTGGAAGAATTAATATGTTAACATCATAAACATCCAATTCGACATCCTTTAACCATCTCTTGGTACCACTTTCATACGAGTTACTTTTGGTCCATATTTTGGCTCTAATCAACCACATAAGTCACTTTAAACCATATTAGAGTAATTTTGCACCTCATAAGACAAACTTTCGACCATATATTGGTACAATTAACATGATAACATCATAAACATCCAATTTGGCATCCTTTAGCCCCCTCTTGGTACCACTTTCATACAAGTCAATTTTGGTCCCCATTTTGGCTCTAATCAACCATGTAAGTTACTTGACACCATATTAGAGTGATTTTATACCTTATAAGACTCACTTTCAACCATATATTGGTACAATTAACATGTTAACATCATAAACATCTAATTTGACATCCTTTAACCACCTCTTGGTACCACTTTCATACGAGTCAATTTTGGTCCACATTTTGGCTCTAATCAACCATGTAAGTCACTTTAAACCATATTCGAGTATTTTTTTCACCTTATAAGATTCACATTCAACCATATATTGGTACAATTAACATGTTAACATCATAAAAATCCAATTTGACATCCTTTAACCACATCGTAGTACAACTTTCATACGAGTCAATATTGGTCAATATTTTGGCTCTAATCAACCATGTAAGTCACTTTAAACCATATTAGAGTAATTTTACACCTTATAAGACTAACTTGCCATCATATATTGGTAGAATTAATATGTTAACATCATAAACATCCAATTTGACATCGTTTAACCATCTCTTGGTACCACTTTCATACGAGTCAATATTGGTCCACATTTTGGCTCTAATTTACCATGTAAGTCACTTTAAACCATATTAGAATAATTTTGCATCTTATAAGACTCACTTTCAACCATATATTGGTACAATTAACATGTTAAATTCATAAACATCCAATTTAACATCCTCTAAGCATCTCTTGGTACCACTTTCATACGAGTCAATTTTGGTCCACATTTTGGCTATAATCAACCATGTAAGTCACTTTAAACTATATTACAGTAAATTTGCACCTTATAAGAGTCACTTGCCACCATATATTGGAAGAATTAAGATGTTAACATCATAAACATCCAATTCGACATCCTTTAACCATCTCTTGGTACCACTCTCATACGAGTTAATTTTGGTCCATATTTTGGCTTTAATCAACCACATAAGTCACTTTAAACCATATTAGAGTAATTTTGCACCTCAAAAGATTCACTTTCAACCATATGTTGGTACAATTAACATGTTAACATCATAAACATTCAATTTGACATCCTTTAGCCACCTCTTGGTACCACTTTCATATGTGTCAATTTTGGTCGATATTTTGGCTCTAATCAACCACGCAAGTCACTTTAAACCATATTAGAGTAATTTTGCACCTTATAAGACTCATATTCAACCATATATTGGTACAATTAACATGTTAACATCATAAACATCCAATTTGACATTCTTTAACCACATCTTTGTACAACTTTCATACGAGTCAATATTGGTCCATATTTTGGCTCTCTTATCAACCATGTAAGTCACTTGACACCATATTAGAGTGATTTTGCACTTTATAAAACTCACTTTCAACCATATATTGGTACAATTAACATGTTAACATCATAAACATCCAATTTGATATCCTTTAACCATCTGTTTGTACCATATTCATACGAGTCAATTTTGGTCCAAATTTTGGCTCTAACCTACCATGTAAGTCACTTTAAACCATATTAGAGTAATTTTGCACCTTATAAGACTCATTTTCAACTATATATTGGTACAATTAACATGTTAACATCATAAACATCCAATTTGGCATCCTTTAAGCATCTCTTGATACCACTTTCATACGAGTCAATTTTGGTCCACATTTTGGCTCTAATCAACGATGTAAGTCACTTTAAACCATATTAGAGTAAATTTGCACCTTATAAGACTCACTTGTCACCATATATTGGAAGAATTAAGATGTTAACATCATAAACATCCAATTCGACATCCTTTAACCATCTCTTGGTACCACTTTCATACGAGTTAATTTTGGTCCATATTTTGGCTCTAATCAACCACATAAGTCACTTTAAACCATATTAGAGTAATTTTGCACCTCATAAGACTAACTTTCAACCATATATTGGTACAATTAACATGATAACATCATAAACATCCAATTTGACATCCTTTAGCCACCTCTTGGTACCACTTTCATACGAGTCAATTTTGGTCCCCATTTTGGCTCTAATCAACCATGTAAGTCACTTGACACCATATTAGAGTGATTTTATACCTTATAAGACTCACTTTCAACCATATAGTGGTACAATTAACATATTAACATCATAAACATCCAATTTGACATCCTTTAACCACCTCTTGGTACCACTTACACATGAGTCAATTTTGGTCCACATTTTGGCTCTAATCAACCACGTAAGTCACTTTAAACCATATTAGAGTAATTTTGCACCTCAAAAGACTCACTTTCAACCATATATTGGTACAATTAACATGTTAACATCATAAACATTCAATTTGACATCTTTTAGCCACCTCTTGGTACCACTTTCATACGAGTCAATTTTGGTCCATATTTTGGCTCTAATCAACCACGCAAGTCACTTTAAACCATATTAGAGTAATTTTGCACCTTATAAGACTCACTTTCAACCATATATTGGTACAATTAACATGTTAACATCATAAACATCCAATTTGACATCCTTTAACCATCCTCTTGGTACCACTTTCATACGAGTCAATTTTGGTCCACATTTTGGCTCTAATCTAACCATGTAAGTCACTTTAAACCATATTAGAGTAATTTTGCACCTTATAAGACTCACTTTCAACCATATATTGGTAGAATTAACATGTTAACATCATAAACATCCAATTTTACATCCTTTAACCACTCTCTGGTACCACTTTCATACAAGTCAATTTTGGTCCACATTTTGGCTCTAATCAACCATGTAAGTCACTTTAAACCATATTAGAGTAATTTTGCACCTTATAAGACTCACTTTCAACCATATATTGGTAGAATTAACATGTTAACATCATAAACATCCAATTTGACATCCTTTAACCATCTCTTGGTACCACTTTCATACGAGTCAATATTGGTCCATATTTTGGCTCTAATCAACCATGTAAGTCACTTTAAACCATATTAGAGTAATTTTACACCTTATAAGACTAACTTGCCACCATATATTGGTAGAATTAATATGTTAACATCATAAACATCCAATTTGACATCCTTTAACCATCTCTTCATACCACTTTCATACGAGTCAAATTTGTTCCACATTTTGGCTCTAATCTACCATGTAAGTCACTTTAAACCATATTAGAGTAAATTTGCACCTTATTAGACTCACTTGTCACCATATATTGGAAGAATTAAGATGTTAACATCATAAACATCCAATTCGACATCCTTTAACCATCTCTTGGTACCACTTTCATACGAGTTAATTTTGGTCCATATTCTGGCTCTAATCAACCACATAAGTCACTTTAAACCATATTCGAGTAATTTTACAGCTTATAAGACTAACTTGCCACCATATATTGGTAGAATTAATATGTTAACATCATAAACATCCTATTTGACATCCTTTAACCATCTCTTCGTACCACTTTCATAAGAGTCAATTTTGGTCCACATTTTGGCTCTAATCAACCATGTAAGTCACTTTAAACCATATTATAGTAAATTTGCACCTTATAAGACTCAATTGCCACCATATATTGGAATAATTAAGATGTTAACATCATAAACATCCAATTCGACATCCTTTAACCATCTCTTGGTACCACTTTCATACGAGTTAATTTTGGTCCATATTTTGGCTCTAATGAACCACATAAGTCACTTTAAACCATATTAGTGTAATTTTGCACCATATAAGACTAAGTTTCAACCATATATTGGTACAATTAACGTGATAACATCATAAACATCCAATTTGACATCCAATAGCCACCTCTTGGTACCACTTTCATACGAGTCAATTTTGGTCCACATTTTGGCTCTAATCAACCATGTTAGTTACTTGACACCATATTAGAGTGATTTTGCACCTTATAAGACTCACTTTCAACCATATATTGGTAAAATTAACATGTTAACATCATAAACATCTAATTTGACATCCTTTAACCAACTCTTGGTACCACTTTCATACGAGTCAATTTTGGTCCATATTTTGGCTCTAATCAACCATGTAAGTCACTTTAAACCATATTCGAGTAATTTTTCACCTTATAAGACTCACATTCAACCATATATTGGTACAATTAACATGTTAACATCATAAAAATCCAATTTGACATCCTTTAACCACATCGTAGTACAACTTTCATACGAGTCAATATTGGTCCATATTTTGGCTCTAATCAACCATGTAAGTCATTTTAAACCATATTAGAGTAATTTTACACCTTATAAGACTAACTTGCCATCATATATTGGTAGAATTAATATGTTAACATCATAAACATCCAAATTGACATCCTTTAACCATCTCTTGGTACCACTTTCATACGAGTCAATTTTGGTCCACATTTTGGCTCTAATTTACCATATAAGTCACTTTAAACCATATTAGAGTAATTTTGCACCTTATAAGACTCACTTTCAACCATATATTGGTACAATTAACATGTTAACATCATAAACATCCAATTTGACATCCTTTAAGCATCTCTTGGTACCACTTTCAGACGAGTCAATTTTGGTCCACATTTTGGCTATAATCAACCATGTAAGTCACTTTAAACCATATTAGAGTAAATTTGCACCTTATAAGACTCACTTGCCACCATATATTGGAAGAATTAATATGTTAACATCATAAACATCCAATTCGACATCCTTTAACCATCTCTTGGTACCACTTTCGTACGAGTTAATTTTGGTCCATATTTTGGCTCTAATCAACCACATAAGTCACTTTAAACCATATTATAGTAATTTTGCACCTTAAAAGATTCACTTTCAACCATATTTTGGTACAATTAACATGATAACATCATAAACATCCAATTTGGCATCCTTTAGCCACCTCTTGGTACCACTTTCATACGAGTCAATTTTGGTCCCCATTTTGGCTCTAATCAACCATGTAAGTCACTTGACACCATATTAGAGTGATTTTATACCTTATAAGACTCACTTTCAACCATATATTGGTACAATTAACATGTTAACATCATAAACATCTAATTTGACATCCTTTAACCACCTCTTGGTACCACTTTCATACGAGTCAATTTTGGTCCACATTTTGGCTCTAATCAACCATGTAAGTCACTTTAAACCATATTAGAGTAATTTTGCACCTTATAAGACTCACTTTCAACCATATATTGGCACAATTAACATGTTAACATCATAAACATCCAATTTGACATCCTTTAACCATCTCTTGGTACCACTTTCATACGAGTCAATTTTGGTCCACATTTTGGCTCTAATCAACCATGTAAGTCACTTTAAACCATATTAGAGTAATTTTGCACCTTATAAGACTAACTTGCCACCATATATTGGTAGAATTAACATGTTAACATCATAAACATCCAATTTGACATCCTTTAACCATCTCTTGGTACCACTTTCATACGAGTCAATTTTGGTCCACATTTTGGCTCTAATCTACCATGTAAGTCACTTTAAACCATATTAGAGTAATTTTGCACCTTATAAGACTCACTTTCAACCATATATTGGTACAATTAACATGTTAACATCATAAACATCCAATTTGACATCCTCTAAGCATCTCTTGGTACCAATTTCATACGAGTCAATTTTAGTCCACATTTTGGCTATAATCAACCATGTAAGTCACTTTAAACCATATTAGAGTAAATTTGCACCTTATAAGAGTCACTTGCCACCATATATTGGAAGAATTAAGATGTTAACATCATAAACATTCAATTTGACATCCTTTAGCCACCTCTTGGTACCACTTTCATATGTGTCAATTTTGGTCCATATTTTGGCTCTAATCAACCACGCAAGTCACTTTAAACCATATTAGAGTAATTTTGCACCTTATAAGACTCACATTCAACCATATATTGGTACAATTAACATGTTAACATCATAAACATCCAATTTGACATTCTTTAACCACATCTTTGTACAACTTTCATACGAGTCAATATTGGTCCATATTTTGGCTCTCTTATCAACCATGTAAGTCACTTGACACCTTATTAGAGTGATTTTGCACTTTATAAAACTCACTTTCAACCATATATTGGTACAATTAACATGTTAACATCATAAACATCCAATTTGACATCTTTTAACCATCTGTTTGTACCACTTTCATACGAGTCAATTTTGGTCCAAATTTTGGCTCTAACCTACCATGTAAGTCACTTTAAACCATATTAGAGTAATTTTGCACCTTATAAGACTCATTTTCAACTATATATTGGTACAATTAACATGTTAACATCATAAACATCCAATTTGGCATCCTTTAAGCATCTCTTGATACCACTTTCATACGAGTCAATTTTGGTCCACATTTTGGCTCTAATCAACGATGTAAGTCACTTTAAACCATATTAGAGTAAATTTGCACCTTATAAGACTCACTTGTCACCATATATTGGAAGAATTAAGATTTTAACATCATAAACATCGAATTCGACATCCTTTAAGCATCTCTTGATACCACTTTCATACGAGTCAATTTTGGTCCACATTTTGGCTCTAATCAACCATGTAAGTCACTTTACACCATATTATAGTGATTTTGCACCTTATAAGAGTCACTTTCAACCATATACTGGTACATTTAACATTTTAACATCATAACCATCCAATTTTACATCATTTAACCACCTCCTGGTACCACTTTCATACAAGTCAATTTTGGTCCACATTTTGGCTCTAATCAACCATGTAAGTCACTTTAAACCATATTAGAGTAATTTTGCACCTTATAAGACTCACATTTAACCATATATTGGTACAATTAAATGTTAACATCATAAACATCCAATTTGACATCCTTTAACCACATCTTAGTATAACTTTCATACGAGTCAATATTGGTCCATATTTTGCCTCTAATCAACCATGTAAGTCACTTTAAACCATATTAGAGTAATTTTACACCTTATAAGACTAACTTGCCACCATATATTGGTAGAATTAACATGTTAACATCATAAACATCCAATTTGACATCCTTTAACCATCTCTTCGTACCACTTTCATACGAGTCAATTTTGGTCCACATTTTGGCTCTAATCTACCATGTAAGTCACTTTAAACCATATTAGAGTAAATTTGCACCTTATAAGACTCACTTGTCACCATATATTGGAAGAATTAAGATGTTAACATCATAAACATCCAATTCGACATCCTTTAACCATCTCTTGGTACCACTTTCATACGAGTTAATTTTGGTCCATATTTTGGCTCTAATCAACCACATAAGTCACTTCAAACCATATTAGAGTAATTTTGCACCTTAAAAGATTCACTTTCAACCATATGTTGGTACAATTAACATGATAACATCATAAACATCCAATTTGGCATCCTTTAGCCACCTATTGGTACCACTTTCATACGAGTCAATTTTGGTCCACATTTTGGCTCTAATCAACCATGTAAGTCACTTGACACCATATTAGAGTGATTTTATACCTTATAAGACTCACTTTCAACCATATATTGGTACAATTAACATGTTAACATCATAAACATCTAATTTGACATCCTTTAACCACCTCTTGGTACCACTTTCATACGAGTCAATTTTGGTCCACATTTTGGCTCTAATCAACCATGTAAGTCACTTTAAACCATATTAGAGTAATTTTACACCTTATAAGACTAACTCGCCATCATATATTGGTAGAATTAATATGTTAACATCATAAACATCCAATTTGACATCGTTTAACCATCTCTTGGTACCACTTTCATAAGAGTCAATTTTGGTCCACATTTTGGCTCTAATTTACCATGTAAGTCACTTTAAACCATATTAGAGTAATTTTGCACCTTATAAGACTCACTTTCAACCATATATTGGTACAATTAACATGTTAACATCATAAACATCCAATTTGGCATCCTTTAAGCATCTCTTGATACCACTTTCATACGAGTCAATTTTGGTCCATATTTTGGCTCTAATCAACGATGTAAGTCACTTTAAACCATATTAGAGTAAATTTGCACCTTATAAGACTCACTTGTCACCATATATTGGAAGAATTAAGATGTTAACATCATAAACATCCAATTCGACATCCTTTAACCATCTCTTGGTACCACTTTCATACGAGTTAATTTTGGTCCATATTTTAGCTCTAATCAACCACATAAGTCACTTTAAACCATATTAGAGTAATTTTGCACCTCATAAGACTAACTTTCAACCATATATTGGTACAATTAACATGATAACATCATAAACATCAAATTTGACATCCTTTAGCCACCTCTTGGTACCACTTTCATACGAGTCAATTTTGGTCCCCATTTTGGCTCTAATCAACCTTGTAAGTCACTTGACACCATATTAGAGTGATTTTATACCTTATAAGACTCACTTTCAACCATATAGTGGTACAATTAACATATTAACATCATAAACATCCAATTTGACATCCTTTAACCACCTCTCGGTACCACTTACACATGAGTCAATTTTGGTCCACATTTTGGCTCTAATCTAACCATGTAAGTCACTTTAAACCATATTAGAGTAATTTTGCACCTTATAAGACTCACTTTCAACCATATATTGGTACAATTAACATGTTAACATCATAAACATCAATTTGACATCCTTTAACCACCTCTTGGTACCACTTTCATACGAGTCAATTTTGGTCCACATTTTGGCTCTAATCAACCATGCTAAGTCACTTTAAACCATATTAGAGTAATTTTGCACCTTATAAGACTCACTTTCAACCATATATTGGTAGAATTAACATGTTAACATCATAAACATCCAATTTGACATCCTTTAACCATCTCTTGGTACCACTTTCATACGAGTCAATTTTGGTCCACATTTTGGCTCTAATCTAACCATGTAAGTCACTTTAAACCATATTAGAGTAATTTTGCACCTTATAAGACTCACTTTCAACCATATACTTGGTAGAATTAACATGTTAACATCATAAACATCCAATTTGACATCCTTTAACCATCCTCTTGGTACCACTTTCATACAAGTCACTTTTGGTCCACATTTTGGCTCCAATCAACCATGTAAGTCACTTTAAACCATATTAGAGTAATTTTGCACCTTATAAGACTCACATTTAACCATATATTGGTACAATTAAATGTTAACATCATAAACATCCAATTTGACATCCTTTAACCACATCTTAGTATAACTTTCATACGAGTCAATATTGGTCCATATTTTGCCTCTAATCAACCATGTAAGTCACTTTAAACCATATTAGAGTAATTTTACACCTTATAAGACTAACTTGCCACCATATATTGGTAGAATTAATATGTTAACATCATAAACATCCAATTTGACATCCTTTAACCATCTCTTCGTACCACTTTCATACGAGTCAATTTTGGTTCACATTTTGGCTCTAATCTACCATGTAAGTCACTTTAAACCATATTAGAGTAAATTTGCACCTTATAAGACTCACTTGTCACCATATATTGGAAGAATTAAGATGTTAACATCATAAACATCCAATTCGACATCCTTTAACCATCTCTTGGTACCACTTTCATACGAGTTAATTTTGGTCCATATTTTGGCTCTAATCAACCACATAAGTCACTTTAAACCATATTAGAGTAATTTTACAGCTTATAAGACTAACTTGCCACCATATATTGGTAGAATTAATATGTTAACATCATAAACATCCTATTTGACATCCTTTAACCATCTCTTCGTACCACTTTCATAAGAGTCAATTTTGGTCCACATTTTGGCTCTAATCAACCATGTAAGTCACTTTAAACCATATTAGAGTAATTTTGCACCTTATAAGACTCAATTGCCACCATATATTGGTAATAATTAAGATGTTAACATCATAAACATCCAATTCGACATCCTTTAACCATCTCTTGGTACCACTTTCATACGAGTTAATTTTGGTCCATATTTTGGCTCTAATGAACCACATAAGTCACTTTAAACCATATTAGTGTAATTTTGCACCATATAAGACTAAGTTTCAACCATATATTGGTACAATTAACGTGATAACATCATAAACATCCAATTTGACATCCAATAGCCACCTCTTGGTACCACTTTTATACGAGTCAATTTTGGTCCACATTTTGGCTCTAATCAACCATGTAAGTTACTTGACACCATATTAGAGTGATTTTGCACCTTATAAGACTCACTTTCAACCATATATTGGTACAATTAACATGTTAACATTATAAACATCTAATTTGACATCCTTTAACCACCTCTTGGTACCACTTTCATACGAGTCAATTTTGGTCCACATTTTGGCTCTAATCAACCATGTAAGTCACTTTAAACCATATTCGAGTAATTTTTCACCTTATAAGACTCACATTCAACCATATATTGGTACAATTAACATGTTAACATCATAAAAATCCAATTTGACATCCTTTAACCACATCGTAGTACAACTTTCATACGAGTCAATATTGGTCCATATTTTGGCTCTAATCAACCATGTAAGTCATTTTAAACCATATTAGAGTAATTTTACACCTTATAAGACTAACTTGCCATCATATATTGCTAGAATTAATATGTTAACATCATAAACATCCAATTTGAAATCCTTTAACCATCTCTTGGTACCACTTTCATACGAGTCAATTTTGGTCCACATTTTGGCTCTAATTTACCATGTAAGTCACTTTAAACCATATTAGAGTAATTTTGCACCTTATAAGACTCACTTTCAACCATATATTGGTACAATTAACATGTTAACATCATAAACATCCAATTTGACATCCTTTAAGCATCTCTTGGTACCACTTTCAGACGAGTCAATTTTGGTCCATATTTTGGCTATAATCAACCATGTAAGTCACTTTAAACCATATTAGAGTAAATTTGCACCTTATAAGACTCACTTGCCACCATATATTGGAAGAATTAATATGTTAACATCATAAACATCCAATTCGACATCATTTAACCATCTCTTGGTACCACTTTCATACGAGTTAATTTTGGTCCATATTTTGTCTCTAATCAACCACATAAGTCACTTTAAACCATATTAGAGTAATTTTGCACCTTAAAAGATTCACTTTCAACCATATGTTGGTACAATTAACATGATAACATCATAAACATCCAATTTGGCATCCTTTAGCCACCTCTTGGTACCACTTTCATACGAGTCAATTTTGGTCCCCATTTTGGCTCTAATCAACCATGTAAGTCACTTTAAACCATATTAGTGTAATTTTGCACCATATAAGACTAAGTTTCAACCATATATTGGTACAATTAACGTGATAACATCATAAACATCCAATTTGACATCCAATTGCCACCTCTTTTGGTACCACTTTCATACGAGTCAATTTTGGTCCACATTTTGGCTCTAATCAACCATGTAAGTTACTTGACACCATATTAGAGTGATTTTGCACCTTATAAGACTCACTTTCAACCATATATTGGTACAATTAACATGTTAACATCATAAACATCTAATTTGACATCCTTTAACCACCTCTTGGTACCACTTTCATACGAGTCAATTTTGGTCCACATTTTGGCTCTAATCAACCATGTAAGTCACTTTAAACCATATTCGAGTAATTTTTCACCTTATAAGACTCACATTCTACCATATATTGGTACAATTAACATGTTAACATCATAAAAATCCAATTTGACATCCTTTAACCACATCGTAGTACAACTTTCATACGAGTCAATATTGGTCCATATTTTGGCTCTAATCAACCATGTAAGTCATTTTAAACCATATTAGAGTAATTTTACACCTTATAAGACTAACTTGCCATCATATATTGGTAGAATTAATATGTTAACATCATAAACATCCAATTTGAAATCCTTTAACCATCTCTTGGTACCACTTTCATACGAGTCAATTTTGGTCCACATTTTGGCTCTAATTTACCATGTAAGTCACTTTAAACCATATTAGAGTAATTTTGCACCTTATAAGACTCACTTTCAACCATATATTGGTACAATTAACATGTTAACATCATAAACATCCAATTTGACATCCTTTAAGCATCTCTTGGTACCACTTTCAGACGAGTCAATTTTGGTCCATATTTTGGCTATAATCAACCATGTAAGTCACTTTAAACCATATTAGAGTAATTTGCACCTTATAAGACTCACTTGCCACCATATATTGGAAGAATTAATATGTTCACATCATAAACATCCAATTCGACATCATTTAACCATCTCTTGGTACCACTTTCATACGAGTTAATTTTGGTCCATATTTTGTCTCTAATCAACCACATAAGTCACTTTAAACCATATTAGAGTAATTTTGCACCTTAAAAGATTCACTTTCAACCATATGTTGGTACAATTAACATGATAACATCATAAACATCCAATTTGGCATCCTTTAGCCACCTCTTGGTACCACTTTCATACGAGTCAATTTTGGTCCCCATTTTGGCTCTAATCAACCATGTAAGTCACTTGACACCATATTAGAGTGATTTTATACCTTATAAGACTCACTTTTAACCATATATTGGTACAATTAACATGTTAACATCATAAACATCTAATTTGACATCCTTTAACCACCTCTTGGTACCACTTTCATACGAGTCAATTTTGGTCCACATTTTGGCTCTAATCAACCATGTAAGTCACTTTAAACCATATTCGAGTAATTTTTCACCTTATAAGACTCACATTCAACCATATATTGGTACAATTAACATGTTAACATCATAAAAATCTAATTTGACATCCTTTAACCACATCGTAGTACAACTTTCATACGAGTCAATATTGGTCAATATTTTGGCTCTAATCAACCAAGTAAGTCACTTTAAACCAAATTAGAGTAATTTTACACCTTATAAGACTAACTTGCCATCATATATTGGTAGAATTAATATGTTGACATCATAAACATCCAATTTGACATCGTTTAACCATCTCTTGCTACCACTTTCATAAGAGTCAATTTTGCTCCATATTTTGGCTCTAATTTACCATGTAAGTCACTTTAAACCATATTAGAGTAATTTTGCACCTTATAAGACTCACTTTCAACCATATATTGGTACAATTAACATGTTAACATCATAAACATCCAATTTGACATCCTCTAAGCATCTCTTGGTACCACTTTCATACGAGTCAATTTTGGTCCACATTTTGGCTATAATCAACCATGTAAGTCACTTTAAACCATATTAGAGTAAATTTGCACCTTATAAGAGTCACTTGCCACCATATATTGGAAGAATTAAGATGTTAACATCATAAACATTCAATTTGACATCCTTTAGCCACCTCTTGGTACCACTTTCATATGTGTCAATTTTGGTCCATATTTTGGCTCTAATCAACCACGCAAGTCACTTTAAACCATATTAGAGTAATTTTGCACCTTATAAGACTAACATTCAACCATATATTGGTACAATTAACATGTTAACATCATAAACATCCAATTTGACATTCTTTAACCCCATCTTTGTACAACTTTCATACGAGTCAATATTGGTCCATATTTTGGCTCTCTTATCAACCATGTAAGTCACTTGACACCATATTAGAGTGATTTTGCACTTTATAAAACTCACTTTCAACCATATATTGGTACAATTAACATGTTAACATTGTAAACATCCAATTTGACATCCTTTAACCATCTGTTTGTACCACTTTCATACGAGTCAATTTTGGTCCAAATTTTGGCTCTAACCTACCATGTAAGTCACTTTAAACCATATTAGAGTAATTTTGCACCTTATAAGACTCATTTTCAACTATATATTGGTACAATTAACATGTTAACATCATAAACATCCAATTTGACATCCTTTAAGCATCTCTTGATACCACTTTCATACGAGTCAATTTTGGTCCACATTTTGGCTCTAATCAACGATGTAAGTCACTTTAAACCATATTACAGTAAATTTGCACCTTATAAGACTCACTTGTCACCATATATTGGAAGAATTAAGATGTTAGCATCATAAACATCCAATTCGACATCCTTTAAGCATCTCTTGATACCACTTTCATACGAGTCAATTTTGGTCCACATTTTGGCTCTAATCAACCACGTAAGTCACTTTACACCATATTATAGTGATTTTGCACCTTATAAGAGTCACTTTCAACCATATACTGGTACATTTAACATTTTAACATCATAACCATCCAATTTTACATCCTTTAACCACCTCCTGGTACCACTTTCATACAAGTCAATTTTGGTCCACATTTTGGCTCTAATCAACCATGTAAGTCACTTTAAACCATATTAGAGTATTTTGGACCTTATAAGACTCACATTTAACCATATATTGGTACAATTAAATGTTAACATCATAAACATCCAATTTGACATCCTTTAACCACATCTTAGTATAACTTTCATACGAGTCAATATTGGTCCATATTTTGCCTCTAATCAACCATGTAAGTCACTTTAAACCATATTATAGTAATTTTACACCTTATAAGACTAACTTACCACCATATATTGGTAGAATTAATATGTTAACATCATAAACATCCAATTTGACATCCTTAAACCATCTCTTCGTACCACTTTCATACGAGTCAATTTTGGTCCATATTTTGGCTCTAATCTACCATGTAAGTCACTTTAAACCATATTAGAGTAAATTTGCACCTTATAAGACTCACTTGTCACCATATATTGGAAGAATTAAGATGTTAACATCATAAACATCCAATTCGACATCCTTTAACCATCTCTTGGTACCACTTTCATACGAGTTAATTTTGGTCCATATTTTGGCTCTAATCAACCACATAAGTCACTTTAAACCATATTAGAGTAATTTTGCACCTCATAAGACTAACTTTCGACCGTATATTGGTACAATTAACATGATAACATCATAAACATCCAATTTGACATCCTTTAGCCACCTCTTGGTACCACTTTCATACGAGTCAATTTTGGTCCCCATTTTGGCTCTAATCAAGCATGTAAGTCACTTGACATCATATTAGAGTGATTTTATACCTTATAAGACTCACTTTCAACCATATAGTGGTACAATTAACATGTTAACATCATAAACATCCAATTTGACATCCTTTAACCACCTCTTGGTACAACTTACGCATGAGTCAATTTTGGTCCACATTTTCGATCTAATCAACCACGTAAGTCACTTTAAACCATATTAGAGTAATTTTGCACCTCAAAAGACTCACTTTCAACCATATATTGGTACAATTAACAGGTTAACATCATAAACATTCAATTTGACATCTTTTAGCCACCTCTTGGTACCACTTTCATACGAGTCAATATTGGTCCATATTTTGGCTCTAATCAACCACGCAAGTCACTTTAAACCATATTAGAGTAATTTTGCACCTTATAAGACTCATTTTCAACTATATATTGGTACAATTAACATGTTAACATCATAAACATCCAATTTGGCATCCTTTAAGCATCTCTTGATACCACTTTCATACGATTCAATTTTGGTCCACATTTTGGCTCTAATCAACGATGTAAGTCACTTTAAACCATATTAGAGTAAATTTGCACCTTATAAGACTCACTTGTCACCATATACTGGAAGAATTAAGATGTTAACATCATAAACATCCAATTCGACATCCTTTAAGCATCTCTTGATACCACTTTCATACGAGTCAATTTTGGTCCACATTTTGGCTCTAATCAACCACGTAAGTCACTTTACACCATATTATAGTGATTTTGCACCTTATAAGAGTCACTTTCAACCATATACTGGTACATTTAACATTTTAACATCATAACCATCCAATTTTACATCCTTTAACCACCTCCTGGTACCACTTTCATACAAGTCAATTTTGGTCCACATTTTGGCTCTAATCAACCATGTAAGTCACTTTAAACCATATTAGAGTATTTTGGACCTTATAAGACTCACATTTAACCATATATTGGTACAATTAAATGTTAACATCATAAACATCCAATTTGACATCCTTTAACCACATCTTAGTATAACTTTCATACGAGTCAATATTGGTCCATATTTTGCCTCTAATCAACCATGTAAGTCACTTTAAACCATATTATAGTAATTTTACACCTTATAAGACTAACTTACCACCATATATTGGTACAATTAACATGTTAACATCATAAACATCCAATTTGACATCCTTTAAGCAACTCTTGGTACCACTTACATACGAGTCAATTTTGGTCCACATTTTGGATATAATCAACCATGTAAGTCACTTTAAACCATATTAGAGTAAATTTGCACCTTATAAGACTCACTTGCCACCATATATTGGAATAATTAAGATGTTAACATCATAAACATCCAATTCGACATCCTTTAACCATCTCTTGGTACCACTTTCATACGAATTAATTTTGGTCCATATTTTGGCTCTAATCAACCACATAAGTCACTTTAAACCATATTAGAGTAATTTTTCACCATAAATGACTCACTTTCAACTATATGTTGGTACAATTAACATGTTAACATCATAAACATTCAATTTGACATCCTTTAGCCAATTCTTGGTACCACTTTCATACGAGTCAATATTGGTCCATATTTTAGCTCTAATCAACCATGTAAGTCACTTTAAACCATATTAGAGTAATTTTAGACCTTATAAGCCTAACTTGCCATCATATATTGGTAGAATTAATATGTTAACATCATAAACATCCAATTTGACATCCTTTAACCATCTCTTGCTACCACTTTCATACGAGTCAATTTTGGTCCACATTTTGGCTCTAATTTACCATGTAACTCACTTTAAACCATATTAGAGTAATTTTGCACCTTATAAGACTCACTTTCAACCATATATAGGTACAATTAACATTTAACATCATAAACATCCAATTTGACATCCTTTAAGCATCTCTTGGTACCACTTTCATACGAGTCAATTTTGGTCCACATTTTGGCTATAATCAACCATGTAAGTCACTTTAAACCATATTAGAGTAAATTTACACCTTATAAAACAAACTTGCCACCATATATTGGAAGAATTAATATGTTAACATCATAAACATCCAATTCGACATCCTTTAACCATCTATTGGTACCACTATCATACGAGTTAATTTTGGTCCATATTTTGGCTTTAATCAACCACATAAGTCACTTTAAACCATATTAGAGTAATTTTGCACCTTAAAAGCCTCACCTTCAACCATATGTTGGTACAATTAACATGTTAACATCATAAACATTCAATTTGACATCCTTTAGCCACCTCTTGGTACCACTTTCATACATGTCAATTTTGGTCCATATTTTGGCTCTAATCAAATACGCAAGTCACTTTAAACCATATTAGAGTAATTTTGCACCTTATAAGACTCACATTCAACCATATATTGGTACAATTAACATGTTAACATCATAAACATCCAATTTGACATCCTTTGACCACATCTTAGTACAACTTTCATACGAGTCAATATTGGTCCATATTTTGGCTCTCTTATCAACCACGTAAGTCACTTGACACCATATTATAGTGATTTTGCACTTTATAAAACTCATTTTCAACCATATATTGGTACAGTTAACATGGTAACATCACAAACATCCAATTTGACATCCTTTAACCATCTGTTGGTACCACTTTCATACGAATCAATTTTGGTCCAAATTTTGGCTCTAACCTACCATGTAAGTCACTTTAAACCATATTAGAGTAATTTTGCACCTTTTAAGACTCACTTTAAACTATATATTGGTACAATTAACATGTTAACATCATAAACATCCAATTTGGCATGCTTTAAGCATCTCTTGATACCACTTTGTTAGATATATTTGATAATGTCATGGCTAATATGTTTTATGTTTAGATTTCAGATCTTATTTGAACAGAACAAATCAGTACTTAACTGATCAGTACTTATACTGGAAGTCAGAACTTAAGGGATATCAGTACTTATGTTATCAGGAGATAGATATCAGAACTTAAGTGCTGAAGGACGATCAGATAAGGACAGTAGCTGATTAAAGTTAAGAAGATCAAGATAAACATAAGAAGAGATATGCATGAAGAAGGAATTCCGTGAAGAATGGAATACTTGGAATAGAAGATATCTGATTGATATATTTTAGGAAGCAGAATTATATTCCATATCAATTAGTGAATATCTTGTAACTGTGTAGTATATAAACACAGACATAGGGTTTACACTACAAGTGTTATCATTATCGAGAATATTATTTAATATAACTCTAGCAGCTCTCGTGATATTTTGTTCATCACTGAGAGATAACAGTTCCAGATTGTAACAGAGTTTATTGTTTAAATAAAGTTTGTTTTCTGTTACATAAGTTCTTGAAGTTTGATTTGATTGTAATAAACACTGTATTCACCCCCTCTACAGTGAAAGTGTGACCTAACAAGTGGTATCAGAGCTATCTGTTAACACACATACAGTTAAAGATCCAAACACAATCATGTCTGACACAGAAACTCCAACTAAGCCTACCAAAACTGAGGAATCATCAAAGACATCAACTCAGAGTCGATATGAGACTATCAGAGTTCCCATATTGAGACCATCTGAATATCCCATATGGAAGGTAAGGATGACCATGTTTCTGGAAGCAACAGATCCAGAATACCTTGATAGAATCAAGGAAGGGCCTCACAAACCTACCAAGCTCGCTGTTGTAGTTGCAGGTGAAGCAGCAATGACCGTACCAAAGGAAAAGAATGATTACACTGCTGAAGATATAGCATCTATTGCTAAGGATGCCAAGGTACGTCACTTATTGCATAGTGCCATTGATAATGTAATGTCAAACAGGGTAATCAACTGCAAGACTGCTAAGGAGATATGGGATGCACTGGAGACAAGGTGTCAAGGAACTGAAACAGTTAAGAAGAACAGGAAGACAATACTCACTCAAGAGTATGAACACTTTGACTCTAGGACTAATGAGTCATTGACTGATGTATATGATAGATTTGTCAAACTCTTGAATGACTTGTCATTAGTAAATAAGGAGTATGATCTTGAAGATACAAACCTCAAATTCCTGTTAGCTCTTCCTGAATGTTGGGATTTGAAGGCAACAACAATAAGAGACAACTACAATCTTGATGAAACAACTCTTGATGAAATCTATGGAATGCTCAAGACTCATGAACTTGAGATGGAACAAAGAAGCAAGAGGAAAGGAGGAAAGTCAAGGACAGTTGCTCTCAAGGTTGAAGAGGAATCCCCCAAACCACCTTCCTCAAAGAAAGATAAGGGTAAAGCTCTTATCATAAAATCTGATACTGAGTCATCAAGTTCTGAGAGTGATGATGACTCAGATTCGGAAAGCTTGCCTGAAACTGATGCTGATGAGGAGATGATGAAGCTGTGTGCTCTTATGGTGAAAGGAATCACAAAGATTGCATACAGGAAGTTCAGGAAGGGAAAGAAGTTTTCCAGGAAAGGCATAAGTTCTGATAAGAAGAATTTCAGAAGATCTGAAGGAAGAGGAGGAAAGTCTGACAGAGGAGATTACGCTAATGTTAAATGTTATAATTGTGGTGAGAAAGGCCACATATCTCCTGATTGCAAGAAAACCAAGAATGACAAAGGCAAAGCTCTTGTCACAAAGCAGAAAAGCTGGACAGACACCTCAGACTCTGAAAGTGAGGAGAACTATGCATTGATGGCAAATGCTGATAAATCAAGTTCTGAGAGCAGTTCTGAAGCTGCTGAAACAAAGGTACCTCAGACTACTTATGCTTTTCATACTGATGATATTAATGAGTTGAGAAGATATCTTAAAACCATGTTTGTTAGTTATAGAGATCAAACTTTAACATGTGAAAGATTAACTTCTGAAAATCTTGCTTTTAGGAAAAGAAATGATTTCTTAGAAAAAGAGTTAGTCATGTTTCATCAAACTCAGCAGGATAGAGATAATGCTTTTTATGTTAGGGATGAAGTGCTAAAAATGAATGAATCTCTAAAAACTGAGTTAGAAAAGGAGAGAGAGATTATCAGAACTTGGACTAACTCTGGCAAAACAACTCAAAACTTGCTAAGCAGTGAAAACTGGAAAGAGGGCTTAGGCTATGGAGAAAATAAAAAAGGAACTGTAGAAATTAAGCCTGTTGATAAGCAAAAGCCGAAGTTAAAACCTGTTAAGTTTGTAACTGAAAAATCCGAAAATGAGAAATCAGAAGTTAAAAAGAAATTAGCTTCTGACAAACTAAAACAGGAAAAGACAGCTGAAGTTAACATAAGCTTAATGACAAAGAAGCAGCTTAAGCATAAGCTGAAAGATGTTAAGAATGCAAACAAGGTAAAATCACCTAAGAAAAACAGGAATGGAAAGGAAGGTGTGAATAAAAGCAATAACTATAAATCTGTTCCTGATGCTCCTAGGAAAGCATGTCATAACTGTGGAAGTTCTAACCATCTGGCTTCTTTTTGCAGGAAGAATAAGAATATTAACTCCTTATCTACAAAGTCAGGAGTTAAGAGTCAGTCTGTTAGATACAAACCACAAAATCCTTGTTTTCATTGTGGTAGTTTATGGCATTCCATTTATACTTGTAAGGAATATCATAGTTTGTACTATGATTATTATCAAATAAAACCTTCTTTAAAGAAAGTTTATGTTGTTCCTTCTAGTATAAGTTCTGATAAGAAAACTGTTAACATAAAATCTGATGTTAAATCCGCTGCAAATGTTAACAAACCTAAAAAGGCCAAAGGATCCAAGCAAGTCTGGGTCCTTAAAACTAATAATTAGTGGTCTTTTTGATTGCAGGGCAACAGGAAAAATATTTTAGTTCTGGACAGTGGATGTTCAGGACATATGACTGGAAATAAGGCCCTGCTATCAGACTTTGTGGAGAAAGTTGGCCCAAGTGTTTCTTATGGAGATGGCAACATTGGAAAAACTTTGGGATATGGCAATATCAATCTTGGGAATGTCATTATTAAAGATGTAGCTCTGGTCTCAGGACTTAAACACAACTTACTGAGTATAAGTCAAATCTGTGACAGAGGTTATCATGTTGATTTCTTTGCAGAACATTGCGAAATAGTTAGTAAATCTAAAGGAAAAATTGTTCTGAAGGGATTCAGGCATGGTAACATTTATGAAGCTAAGCTTTCAACAAGTTCTGATGGTTCTGCAATCTGTTTAGTGAGTAGAGCCTCAACTGAAGAAAGCTGGAATTGGCACAAGAAACTCTCTCATTTAAACTTCAACAAGATAAATGAACTGATCAAGAAAGATCTTGTGAGAGGACTGCCAAAATCAGTGTTTGTTCCTGATGGTCTTTGTGACTCATGTCAGAAGGCTAAACAAAGAAAATCTTCGTTCAAGAGCAAGACTGAATCATCAATTCTTGAGCCTTATTATCTGCTTCATGTTGATCTATTTGGTCCAGTGAATGTCATGTCTATTGCAAAGAAGAAATATGCGTTGGTCATAGTAGATGAGTTCACCAGATACACATGGGTGTATTTCTTGCACACAAAAAGTGAAACTGCATCTATCCTGATTGATCATGTCAAACATCTGGATAAATTGATCAAAGATTCTGTGAAAATTTTGAGGAGTGATAATGGCACTAAATTCAAGAATTTGATAATGGAAGAGTTCTGCAAAAATCATGGAATAAAGCAGGAATTTTCTGCTCCTGCAACTCCACAGCAAAATCGAGTTGTTGAAAGGAAGAATAGAACTCTAATTGAAGCTGCACGAACAATGCTTGAAGAAGCAAAGCTTCCAACCTATTTCTGGGCTGAAGCTGTGCAGACTGCTTGTTTTACTCAAAATGCAACACTCATTAACAAGCATGGAAAAACACCATATGAGATGGTGAAGAACAAGAAGCCAAATCTCAAATACTTTCATGTATTTGGATGTAAGTGTTTTGTTCTCAAGACTCATCCTGAACAGCTATCCAAGTTTGATCTAAAAGCTGATGAGGGAATCTTTGTAGGATATCCACTTTCTACAAAAGCCTTCAGAGTCTATAATTTGAGAACAAAAGTGGTCATGGAATCTATCAATGTCTCTTTTGATGACAAGAAGATCACTGGACTTGAAGATTGCATTGATCATGATAAGCTGAGATTTGAAAATGAAGATTCATATTCTGATATCTCAAGTCCTGACAGTCTAAGTCCTGATACTGTAAATTCTGATGGATTAAACTCTGATGTTATTGAAACTGTGGTGACTACGTCAAAGGAAGATGCACCAATGCAGGGGGAGCATACTCAAGATATTATCACATCTCAAGAAGCATCAGAACATACATCTGGCTCTTCAAATTCTGATTCGTCAAGTTCTGATAAGCCAGGTACTGACAGTGCTGAAAATCTAAATACTGAAGGATCCAACTCAGAGAGCATAGTTTCAGGGGGAGCATCAGAAAATGAAACCGAAGACAGCATGAATCATGGGGGAGCATCCAGTTCTAGAGAAAATCTTCCATCTGCAAGGAAGTGGACAAAATCACATACACCTGATTTAATAATTGGAAATCCTGAGGCAGGTGTCAGAACTAGAACAGGTACTTCGAATGAATGTCTTTACAATTCTTTTCTCTCTCAGTCTGAGCCAAAGAAAGTGGAAGAAGCTCTTCAAGATGCTGATTGGGTGCAAGCAATGCAGGAAGAGTTGAATGAATTTGAAAGAAACAAAGTCTGGACCTTAGTGCCAAGACCCAAGAATAGATCGGTTGTTGGTACAAAGTGGGTATTCAGAAACAAAACTGACAGTGATGGCATAATTGTAAGGAACAAGGCAAGGCTGGTTGCAAAAGGATATTCTCAACAGGAGGGAATTGACTATGATGAAACATTTGCTCCAGTTGCTAGGTTAGAAGCCATAAGGATATTCATGGCTTATGCTGCTCACAAAAAGTTTACTGTCTTTCAAATGGATGTGAAAAGTGCTTTTCTCAATGGAGAATTGGAAGAGGAAGTATATGTTGAACAACCTCCAGGCTTTGTAGATTCCAAACATCCAGATTATGTCTACAGGCTTAATAAAGCACTTTATGGACTTAAGCAAGCTCCTAGAGCATGGTATGAGACTTTAGCTCAGTTTCTT
This sequence comes from Apium graveolens, assembly GCF_009905375.1. NCBI lineage: Eukaryota > Viridiplantae > Streptophyta > Magnoliopsida > Apiales > Apiaceae > Apium > Apium graveolens. The sequence continues at coordinate 47,539,170 of NC_133647.1, read as the reverse complement.
CTGGAAAGTGGATTCAACAGAGGAACTATTGACAAAACATTGTTCTATCTCAACCATGGCAAGGACTTACTTCTGATCCAGATTTATGTTGATGATATTATTTTTGGGTCTCCAAATGACAAACTTTGCAAAAAGTTTGCCAACCTAATGCAGTCAAGATATCAGATGAGTATGATGGGAGAACTTAGTTATTTTCTGGGCCTTCAAGTCAAGCAGAGTGAAGAAGGAACTTTTATTTGTCAATCTAAGTACACCAGAAACTTGCTGAAGAAATTTGGAATGCAAGACTGTTCAAGTGCATCCACTCCCATGGCCACTGCAATAAAACTGGATAAGGATACTGGTAATTCAGTAGATATTACTGATTACAGAGGTATGATTGGCTCACTTCTCTATCTAACTGCTAGTAGACCAGATATCATGTGTGCTACCTGTCTTTGTGCAAGATTTCAAGCAGATCCAAGAGAACCTCACTTAACAGCTGTAAAAAGAATCTTTAAGTATCTTAAAGGAACAGCTGATCTAGGATTATGGTATCCTAGAGAATCAGATTTTAAATTAATAGGTTACTCAGATGCAGATTTTGCAGGTTGCAAAATTGACAGGAAAAGCACAAGTGGTAGCTGCCAATTTCTTGAAGGCAGGTTGGTTTCTTGGTATAGCAAGAAACAAAAGTCAATTTCCACATCAACTGCAGAAGCAGAGTATATTGCTGCAGGAAGCTGCTGTGCACAGATTCTCTGGATGAAGAATCAGTTACTAGATTATGGGTTAACTGTAACACCCCCAGATCCGGGGTCGGGGATCCGGGTCGTCACGAGTTCCATTTCCCTTAATAACACCCAATCTTAATAATTACTCAACTACTCTGTACTGTGACCCCACAATAAACACACACACCACACGTTATAGTCTCAGAGATGAACATCCAAAAATAACCACAAGTCGTTTTATTCCACAGTTATAAGTCAATAAACCTTAAAAGGGTTCTGAATAAATTTACATTTCTTTGCCATTATTACAATTCATAAGTATACATAAATCTGGTACATCAAAAGTTGAAGCCTAGTCTATTGGTAGTTCCCTACCTCAGCTACAGTGACTTCAATGCCTATAGGAAGCTGCGGAACGCTTCCTATCCGCTCGCGAATTGGGAGCTTGGTCATGTTCATCTTATCTATCTGATGTTGTGTGATGAAAGAAGAAAGCAAGGGTGAGCAGCAAGCCCACCAAAATAATATGTATAATGATTAACAATATATGAGTCTACTCATAATACTCATGAAAGTCTTGGTCAAAAGAAATGAACCAATTTGATAACTTAATGCGATGAAGTCGCAAAATATTCAGTATATATATATACATATATACTTTTCAAAATATCGGAAGTCCTCTTCCATGCATAATATACACAAAATCCCAGTGTATAACTGTATATAAAAAAATATCGTTGCAAGGTGATCTCATATATCTAACCTTGTCTCAACGTTTTTCTAAAAATCTTTGTCATACATAAGACAATTATTAATTAGATATAAGTTTAAAAGATGAAGTTACCAAATACTTCACTACACTTATATCATTCCCAAATACTACTTGAACTACCACCGTTCAAGTTATAATCAATTTCAAAAGTTCATCCCACTGATGAGACCACAAGATAAGACTTGAATAGATTCAATCTTTGAAATATTATTGAATGAAAAAGTTATGAGATACTTTCTTTAGTCCCGATATATATATATCCACATATATATACCCCTTTAAACATTTCCTGGAACCTCTGTTATGTAAAGCATGAACAGAGTTTGAAACATCCAATGAATTTTGGGAAAGGAAAAGAATTTTGGCATAAACCCGATATCTTGCTGATCAGGCAAAGATACCAATAAGTAACCTTTTCTACTAGTAGATGGACGAATTCCCCACTGGTCATCACCCTGGTCATAATTAAGACCTATGCTGGACTGCCACTCAGCCACTTATGCATTTGATGGACTCCCACTGAGCCACTTACACAATAATAGACCGTACCCCGGCCTGTCGCTTATGCCGACTCAATGAGAGGGGCTTACTTCCCGAACGTTGGGCAAGTAATCAATTCATTTACCAAATCTGCAACCTTGTTGCGAATATAAAATACACCACAGAGCCGGATTCCCCAGGTTTTGAGCGAGTATTTAAATCCCCTTAAAAGGAAGATCTTAAATATAAAAATGAGTTTTGGGATCCGCTCTGACTTTAAAAATCATTTTGAAGACTCGAAAACACTTTATAGAGTGTTTGGAGTAAAGCTGATTTAATGAAGTAAATCAGTCCCCAGAATATTTAGAAAATGACTGAATATTATTATTTAAATAATATTCCCATAAAGAATAATCTTTATAAAAATAATTGAAGTAGAAGTATTAAAACTTATACTTGAAACGAGTATTAAATAACCAAAGATATACTTATATGAAAGTATTATCTTTATTTGAATAATCGAAAATAAGTTTGATTATTTACACCTTATTCTTTAATAAAATAAAGAATATATCTCAGCAAATAATCGGAGTCATAGATCCTCAAATGAATATTCAAATAATATTCAATAAATAAAATAAGCTGAGTCATAATACCTCGAATGAATATTATAAATAATATTCATTAAATAAAATAAAGGAGTCATACATCCTCAAATGAATATTCAAATAATATTCAATAAATAAAATAAGCTGAGTCATAATACCTCGAATGAATATTATAAATAATATTCATTAAATAAAATAAAGGAGTCATACATCCTCAAATGAATATTCAAATAATATTCAATAAATAATATAAAAGAGTCATAAGCCTTCGAATAATATTCGAAATAATATTTAATAATAAAATAAAGTTTCAAGTTATCGAATAAACCTTATTCGATTAATAGTTTAGAAAACTATAACCATACATATATATAAATATATATATATATAAATATCCATATCCATATATATAAAATCTACTCGGGATCCTCGACTCCCGGTTTTTGAAAATATTTTCACCTTTGGGTCCCTATACTAAGGGTATATGCAAGATACCGCTATCCTCTAGCATAGGTATTATCAACTGAACCAACAGATATATATTTCAAGAATATGAAACAGGCATGCATATATACCATATCACATGCTACAATATATCGCAAGAATTTGCTAAATAACCAACATGCATCTATCGCAAGATAATGCATATACAAGTGTATACATCACAACAACAGTATAACGGATAGAATACTTGCCTGAGCGACTGGGGGTTACGAATGGCTCGGGACGAGTCTGGTAACCTATAAACAACAAGTAAGTTGGAATTAAACCAAAATCACTTGTAAATCTATGATTTAACTAACTTAGACTCTAATGCTAGTTTTGCGCTCACCGATTCGCTTAAGTCACTCGGGTACCCTCGGCTCCACCATTTTTAATAATTTAACCTTTACGAGTTTTAAAGCGATTCCTTCGCGAATGACTTACCAACTGCCTAACACACTTACCATAAATGTTTCATACATTAATTCACCCTTTTTGGTCTTTAACCTACATTCCAAAGTAAGGCGAGGGGAAAAGTTTCGTTCGCGAAACGCCGTTACTTGAAACGGTCGTTTCTCCTAAACCGTGCATCGGAATCGAACGAACTACATATCAAAACGAAGCTCGTAACATGAGCTATCTAAACATGGCAGTGGTCACAATCTAGCAGGGGGTTCTCGGGTCCTAATGCTATGCACAAAAACAGTCCAAAGAAAATCGGACATTACGACGGCTATGTTTACGCGATTACCAATATTTATACCACTCCAATTCTTTACCAATTCACTACAAACCACCCAACCATCATCAATACATCAAACACAACTTATATCAAGGCAAAGTCAGTCCATAATCTCAAGGTTTTCCAACTTATTCAACCACAAACATGATCTACTAATCCATAACTTAAGATTCATTAACCATTAACCAAGATTCATATCAAAATCACCACAAATCCAACCCAACTATCTAACATACATGGATCTTGCTATACATACATGGATATTTCTATATAGACATTAATCCATCCATAAACTCATCAAAACTCAAAGTTCAAACTATAAGTTAAAGGTGAAAGTTGTTTATACCTCCTTGAAGCTTCCTAACACAACCCAAGAGCTTTGAATGCCTAAAAGAACCTTGATCCTTGCTTGTATAACCTTAATCTTTCATAAAAATCCAAGAAAACTAAAGTTATTTCTTGAAGGTTACTATTCACCATCTTCTTCCTTGATTTATAGAAAAAGATTGGCTTGGAATTAGAAGCTTAAACTTATAGGAAGTATGTAACTTAACTAGGAGAAGCTAGGATAATTACCTTGCTAAATAATAAGTGGTGGAGCTTGGATCTTCAAATTTTAAGAAATGGGCCGAGAGCTAGCTTGGGAAGAAGATATTTTTGTGTTTTGTTTGATGAAAATGAAATGATTTGCTTGGTTGGTTGATTTTTGTGTTGTTTTTGGTTAATGACTTAATTAACCTTGATTTTGTGTGGTTATAAACCAACCACACCTCCTCCTTCCCTATGTCATGCTTGTGTCACCTTGCACATGTCATTATGCTCCCACTTGTCCACACCTTGTGGTTTGATGATGTCACAATCCCTGGCTTCTTGTACAAGCTTGTCTCTTGGTCACTTATTTGTTTTACGGTTCGCTTATCTTTCGTTCTCGTTTATCGTTTGAGGGATCATACCCGGGATCTTATTACTTAGGTTCCCTTAACCTTTCTCAATATATTATATTCCTTTTATGATCCTCTCTTATAATCCTTTAATTTAAATCCTTTTTATCCTGTTACCTTATACTCAATTCTCTCCGTATATTGTGGATTTCCGGGAAAAATCAAAGTGTTCGGAATTGGATTCTGACGATCTTTACATACACTTATATACTTCATAGAGTACTAATAATATCCCATAAGATCAATAACAGAACCCCTACATAGCGTGGCATGAAAAGTTTTCTCGTTCAGCAAAAACACTATTCATAAGGGTTTCAAAATTTCTCAAAAATTGGGGTTATTACAGTCTCCCCTCCTTAAAAGGATTCCGTCCCGGAATCAGATAGAAAACAAATGGGGATACTTTCTTAGCATTGTGCCTTCTAACTCTCTAGTCAATTTTCCCACATTGTGGTTCTACCATCAAACTCTGACTAGTTTGATAACCCTTCTCCTAAGCACTTGTCCCTTTTCGATCTATAACCCTTTCTAGTTGCTCCATATAGGTTACGTCGGGTTGCATATCTATGCGCTCATATGCCTCTATTTATCTGGCATCTGAATTACACTTCCTTAACATTGATACATGAAACACGTTACGACCTGCTACATGTTCGGGGTTAGGGCTAGCTCATATGCTAACTTCCCAAACGTCTTAATATATCCAAGGGTCCAACAAATTGTAGACTTAGCTTTCCTTTCTTTCCGAACCTCATCAATCCTTTCCAAGGGATACCTATATCATTACTAGGTCCCCTATTTCATACTCTTTATCCTTTCGTGTCAAATCAACATACTTATCATGTCCATCTTGGGCTACTACCAGCCGTCCTCTGATTAGATCTATCATATCCTTGGTCCTTTGGACTACTGCGGGTCCGAGCATCTTGCGCTCTACAACTTCATCCTAACATAAGGGAGATCGACATTATCTTCCCTCAAGGATCTCATAAGGCGACATCTCGATAATGACATATGATCTATTGTCGTAAGATAACTCAATCCGAATTAAGTGATCATTCCAAATTCTTTCAAGTCTATTGCACAGACTCTCATTATAGCTTTTATCATTAGAGCTTCTGCTTCTCAATACCCATTCTTTTCCAGTTCGTAATCGCTACTACCTTCCGTTCCTAATATTATACTGGTTATACTTTTGCTCGTTAGCGTTCTATAACCTTTTAATAACCACGTCAACCTTAGTATCACGAATGTGTTCCCATTCCGCATACTACCACCACTTTATTACTCCTTTTTCAGTTGTTTCTATTTTCCAAAATTTGATCAATCAAATAGAAGTAAAGGAATTTGTTGAGAGATCACTATGATCATGAACACTTGTTATATTGCATAGTTAGTACAGAAGGTGGCCAGCCTTTAGTACTTGACAAGCAATTAAATAATAGCTGGTATCCTACTTGGCTTCTATCACACAGATAGATAGTCATTCGGCAATACCTCCCCTTTTGGAAGGGTTGTTCTTCTCAGCTTACATGAAATGAAAAGAAGAGAAAAGAACGAATTGAAGAGAATTGTATATATGAAAAAATATACAGCCACAAAATATCTGGCTTGGAACCTACCTCTGAACTATAGAGGTTTGTCATAGGAGAACAAAACATATATGTATTTATATCAACATCAAGTATTATAGCATCGCATTTCACGTGCCTAAATATTTTCTCTATCCCGTCCATCATTCTATGGATCCATGCTCTTCCTCGAGCTTATACACAATCACCTTTGAAACTCCCTCGACATCGAAAATCGAATCTGGGATCTCATTCTATATATCACCGTTACTAGGATTCTATGCTCGCATCGCAACCTTCCTCGTATAATAATACGACTCTCTATTGATAAGAAAGAATAAATATTCACTAGGTAGATACTCTACTTAATTAGTCTATCAATGATAACTTATACACTACCACGACCTGATTAGTGGTACTCAATCTCAATACCCATTCCAATACAACTCTCACGGTTGTAATCAGCTCACTACTCGCAGAATCATTGCTGCCTTACTATGGTCCACCACTGACCTACTGTAGTCATTCATTTTCCATGAAGTCTTAATAGCTAACCATACGGAGTCCATACATATCGTATCGAATTCTTCTAAGGAGGTAACATAATCACCATTCATGATTCATGAAGAACGCTCCTGATCCTGACATACATACATGACATGAAGCAAATAAAATTGCAGAAGAGTTTCCATCAAAGCAACGATAGTAGGTTAATACCATTCGTAATCATATGCCTTCAATAGAAGACTTAACTCAAGGGTTCATCTAGTCCTTTTTGAAACATGGTTCTGGCTTATCTCAAGATAGGACCTCCTAAGATAGATAGCCCGTTCATGGCGATTACACGAATTAAACCTTTACCAACTACTATTACGGTTGGGTATTGCACAGTCATCAGAAGAAATGTCAATCTTCCAAACCATAATACAACCTTCACAGCTTTAACCATCATCACTGTATTCCTCTCGCACGAGCGCCTATAATTATCCTCTTACCTTTAAAGTGTCGGCCACCTCTTTGGCCTTTCCTGATAGTAAAATTTCCTTACAGTCAATGTCACTTTAACCATCTCCAAATAAATTTTCTACCTTATTTCAATCACAGCTTATGTGAAAATGCTTTCCTTAAAATCTGATGAGTAAAAAAAAAAATCACCATTTTTCCATAAGTTATTGCCTCAGTCTTTAGAGGTTAATCACTGTCACGACTGACTCTCAACTATACTTAGAACATCTTTTATCTTAAGTCCTACTTGCCTAGAACAATTTCAACCTTTACTGGTTTGATCCATACTTTCTCGTGGTTTAACACGTGCCCCACTTGGCATCATTATAATTACGTCATATTTCCTTTATCCACATTTCTATTCTTGAGAATTTTGAATATTACCTTTTTCCTTATAAAACCTCTAAGGTTATCCTTCAATCGTTCCTCCTGTATTCCCTAGATACAGGGCATATCACAATACCATTTACTAATAGTAGAACCATTGTCTATATACTTCTGCAAAATTTCTCCACTGATTCTTAAAGGTTGTTGTTACCTTAACCCTTTCCCAATCATACTGTGAAAACTCATACTGTCCCTATTAAGGGTGACATGCCAACCTTTATGCAGTCCCCTAGGATTCATTTTAAGTTACCAATGTTCTATCCTTAATTCCACCTTTAAAAGGTACCTGCATCCTTCCACGAATAAATCAAGTCATATTTCCTTGATAGATTATCATATTCATCATTCCCACCTCGATAGTCTATACCTAACTTCATAATAGCATCCTTATTCAAATTGAGGTCAATCCATATGGCCTCCAAAAGATAACAACGGTTATCCGCTTTTCTTGCCTAATCTGGTAACGATAACATGGATGTTCTGGAAGATATTGGTCGTGTTCAACGTGAACTTCTTCTTAATAATTCCTTATTTACTTTTGTTGTTTATCTCAACAGTCACCTCAATGTTGGGATATCTTTGATATCTGGCGTCTCCCTTTCTGGGTATCATGCCACCGGTCTTACACTTCACCTTCTTGAAGGTCACTTCCTTCATCCAATTTTCTTAATTTCTTACTTTCTTATCCCCTTAGTTTATCCGCGTCTCATTATTTATCCTTCGAATTATCTCAAGGTTTCCTCGAATCCTCCCAACTTACAGGGGATAAACTATATGCATCTCTTATGCCTTCAACCGTCAACTTTAACTCATGGTGAATCACCCTCATCCTGACGATCATATACTTTTCTATTTCTATTAATAGGAGTCTTTAGGGTTTCCTCATACCCAACTCCCTTATCATTCCTCAAACTCTCTTGCCTTCATATTCCTTTCTCTTATCGTTATTTCATGAACCAACACAACATAAGCATTGATTTCAAACATCTCGTCATTCTGGATTCGTGTCTTCAGAACGAATCTTGATAACTTTTAGAACTTAGATTCATAATTCATCATACTCGTCTGCCTTTGTTCTGGCTCTTAAGCTTTTACACTATCTCCATAACCTTGGGAAGTACTTTCCTGAAAACAATTGACTGAACTTAAATCAGTTTATTATAATCTCTTGCTCCGTGCCTTCCTTGGCCTTTCACCAGCGGGTGGTCTCTCTCTTAGGAGGGTAAGTGACAAAACAGTCTTTTGTGGTTCGTCAATCATTTAGAATCTCAAATGATTCATCTATTTCCTTTAGCCAGGCTCTTGCCTCGACTGGGTCAGCTTGTTCCTTGGAACTCTGAGAGCTTAGCGACTTAAAGGTCATGAAAGAATTTCCCACCGCACTGTCTCCTCAGGGTGGTGGTTGGGGATAATAGTCTAAGTTCTCTTTAGACAGGTCCATGAATTGCCGTATAGGGGTACCATCTCGGGTCTCCTGTCCTTACTCGACTTTTGTTTCCTCAGTCTAAATATTTCTTCCTACTCCCCATAATTGGGGTCATCTTACATAATTTAAATCCTCATTTTCCACTTCATCATGTTATGGGTTCCTTTTGTCTTGGTGGCAACCTCCCTGACTATCACGTTCAGGGTTTGCTCTAACTCTTATTCCTCAAACTAGCTTTCATCTAAGATTTCATCTTTAAGCTCTTAAACTTTTGGAACCCAAATTCTATAGGAATACCTCATTATTCCCTTACCATCTTTCTCGATATTAATCTTTTATCTAATTGTTGGCTCTCTGCCTTCATTCATAACTTTTTCTGGCACAATATGATCTTTTCCAATAATTTGGGCTGTATTACAATCTCAAACAGCTTTTCGGTACCGGCTCCGGTTACCTTCACTTTTATTTCCATTTTCTCAAAATCTCTTATAAACTCTCCAAAAGACATTATCATCTTGAGTCTCTCCTTTTTACTAAGGGCATCAGCCACCATATTGGCTTTCCCCGAATGATAAAGAATCTCCCAATCATTATTCTTGATTAGCTCTAACTGCTTCCTCTGGCATATATTGAGCTCTTTCTACGTAAAAAGGTACTAGAGCTCCTATGGTTTGGGAATCTCACACTTCTCTCCATACAAGTAGTGCCTCAAATCTTTAGGGCAAAACTATTGCCACGAGCCCAAGCTCATGGGTGGGGATATCGAATTTTAAATTCCCTTAATTGTCTTGACGCAGACGCGATTATCTTGCTGTGCTATATAAGAAGCACCCTAATTCCTTATGCGAAGCGTCACTTACAAATCACAAAATCTCCTTTTTCCTTCCGGCAACGCCAACATAGGGGTCATCACCAACCTTTGCTTCAGTTCTTAAAAGTTGTTCTCGCATTTCTCTGCCTATTCGAACTTCTCAGTCTTATGAGTAAGCCGCGTTAAAGGGGCTACTGTCTTTACAAACTTGAACGAACCCCTGGTAGTGACCGACCAATCCTACCTCTGGTAGTCGACCTAACCATGGTCATCAATTCATCAGTGGTCCTTTATTCATTCTTGTCAGGATCCTCCACAGGATCCTCCTCAGCAACAATCCCTTCTAGGACAACATCCTCAACCGCTACATCCTCAATATCAACATCATCCGGTCCTGCATTAGGACGCTCTATTGGATCCACAATCTGATCTCCAATTAGTAATAAAACATCATCGCGTTGATGTTCCTCAACTTCAGGGTTCGGAGTCCCGCTACCATATACGATAACGAACTACGCTTCTATCGCTACATTTATAAGGGTTCCCATAAGGGTTTTAACTGTCAGTACTACGTTAGGTAGTCCGACTATGAACTTGGCAAGAGTTCTTATTATCTTAGTGAACTTATTATCTTAACGTCCCATCATCTCTGAGGTTTATAACGCTTGGCTCTGATACCATTTCTGTAACACCCCCAGATCCGGGGTCGGGGATCCGGGTCGTCACGAGTTCCATTTCCCTTAATAACACCCAATCTTAATAATTACTCAACTACTCTGTACTGTGACCCCACAATAAACACACACACCACACGTTATAGTCTCAGAGATGAACATCCAAAAATAACCACAAGTCGTTTTATTCCACAGTTATAAGTCAATAAACCTTAAAAGGGTTCTGAATAAATTTACATTTCTTTGCCATTATTACAATTCATAAGTATACATAAATCTGGTACATCAAAAGTTGAAGCCTAGTCTATTGGTAGTTCCCTACCTCAGCTACAGTGACTTCAATGCCTATAGGAAGCTGCGGAACGCTTCCTATCCGCTCGCGAATTGGGAGCTTGGTCCTGTTCATCTTATCTATCTGATGTTGTGTGATGAAAGAAGAAAGCAAGGGTGAGCAGCAAGCCCACCAAAATAATATGTATAATGATTAACAATATATGAGTCTACTCATAATACTCATGAAAGTCTTGGTCAAAAGAAATGAACCAAGTTGATAACTTAATGCGATGAAGTCGCAAAATATTCAGTATATATATATACATATATACTTTTCAAAATATCGGAAGTCCTCTTCCATGCATAATATACACAAAATCCCAGTGTATAACTGTATATAAAAAAAATATCGTTGCAAGGTGATCTCATATATCTAACCTTGTCTCAACGTTTTTCTAAAAATCTTTGTCATACATAAGACAATTATTAATTAGATATAAGTTTAAAAGATGAAGTTACCAAATACTTCACTACACTTATATCATTCCCAAATACTACTTGAACTACCACCGTTCAAGTTATAATCAATTTCAAAAGTTCATCCCACTGATGAGACCACAAGATAAGACTTGAATAGATTCAATCTTTGAAATATTATTGAATGAAAAAGTTATGAGATACTTTCTTTAGTCCCGATATATATATATCCACATATATATACCCCTTTAAACATTTCCTGGAACCTCTGTTATGTAAAGCATGAACAGAGTTTGAAACATCCAATAAATTTTGGGAAAGGAAAAGAATTTTGGCATAAACCCGATATCTTGCTGATCAGGCAAAGATACCAATAAGTAACCTTTTCTACTAGTAGATGGACGAATTCCCCACTGGTCATCACCCTGGTCATAATTAAGACCTATGCTGGACTGCCACTCAGCCACTTATGCATTTGATGGACTCCCACTGAGCCACTTACACAATAATAGACCGTACCCCGGCCTGTCGCTTATGCCGACTCAATGAGAGGGGCTTACTTCCCGAACGTTGGGCAAGTAATCAATTCATTTACCAAATCTGCAACCTTGTTGCGAATATAAAATACACCACAGAGCCGGATTCCCCAGGTTTTGAGCGAGTATTTAAATCCCCTTAAAAGGAAGATCTTAAATATAAAAATGAGTTTTGGGATCCGCTCTGACTTTAAAAATCATTTTGAAGACTCGAAAACACTTTATAGAGTGTTTGGAGTAAAGCTGATTTAATGAAGTAAATCAGTCCCCAGAATATTTAGAAAATGACTGAATATTATTATTTAAATAATATTCCCATAAAGAATAATCTTTATAAAAATAATTGAAGTAGAAGTATTAAAACTTATACTTGAAACGAGTATTAAATAACCAAAGATATACTTATATGAAAGTATTATCTTTATTTGAATAATCGAAAATAAGTTTGATTATTTACACCTTATTCTTTAATAAAATAAAGAATATATCTCAGCAAATAATCGGAGTCATAGATCCTCAAATGAATATTCAAATAATATTCAATAAATAAAATAAGCTGAGTCATAATACCTCGAATGAATATTATAAATAATATTCATTAAATAAAATAAAGGAGTCATACATCCTCAAATGAATATTCAAATAATATTCAATAAATAAAATAAGCTGAGTCATAATACCTCGAATGAATATTATAAATAATATTCATTAAATAAAATAAAGGAGTCATACATCCTCAAATGAATATTCAAATAATATTCAATAAATAATATAAAAGAGTCATAAGCCTTCGAATAATATTCGAAATAATATTTAATAATAAAATAAAGTTTCAAGTTATCGAATAAACCTTATTCGATTAATAGTTTAGAAAACTATAACCATACATATATATAAATATATATATATATAAATATCCATATCCATATATATAAAATCTACTCGGGATCCTCGACTCCCGGTTTTTGAAAATATTTTCACCTTTGGGTCCCTATACTAAGGGTATATGCAAGATACCGCTATCCTCTAGCATAGGTATTATCAACTGAACCAACAGATATATATTTCAAGAATATGAAACAGGCATGCATATATACCATATCACATGCTACAATATATCGCAAGAATTTGCTAAATAACCAACATGCATCTATCGCAAGATAATGCATATACAAGTGTATACATCACAACAACAGTATAACGGATAGAATACTTGCCTGAGCGACTGGGGGTTACGAATGGCTCGGGACGAGTCTGGTAACCTATAAACAACAAGTAAGTTGGAATTAAACCAAAATCACTTGTAAATCTATGATTTAACTAACTTAGACTCTAATGCTAGTTTTGCGCTCACCGATTCGCTTAAGTCACTCGGGTACCCTCGGCTCCACCATTTTTAATAATTTAACCTTTACGAGTTTTAAAGCGATTCCTTCGCGAATGACTTACCAACTGCCTAACACACTTACCATAAATGTTTCATACATTAATTCACCCTTTTTGGTCTTTAACCTACATTCCAAAGTAAGGCGAGGGGAAAAGTTTCGTTCGCGAAACGCCGTTACTTGAAACGGTCGTTTCTCCTAAACCGTGCATCGGAATCGAACGAACTACATATCAAAACGAAGCTCGTAACATGAGCTATCTAAACATGGCAGTGGTCACAATCTAGCAGGGGGTTCTCGGGTCCTAATGCTATGCACAAAAACAGTCCAAAGAAAATCGGACATTACGACGGCTATGTTTACGCGATTACCAATATTTATACCACTCCAATTCTTTACCAATTCACTACAAACCACCCAACCATCATCAATACATCAAACACAACTTATATCAAGCAAAGTCAGTCCATAATCTCAAGGTTTTCCAACTTATTCAACCACAAACATGATCTACTAATCCATAACTTAAGATTCATTAACCATTAACCAAGATTCATATCCAAAATCACCACAAATCCAACCCAACTATCTAACATACATGGATCTTGCTATACATACATGGATATTTCTATATAGACATTAATCCATCCATAAACTCATCAAAACTCAAAGTTCAAACTATAAGTTAAAGGTGAAAGTTGTTTATACCTCCTTGAAGCTTCCTAACACAACCCAAGAGCTTTGAATGCCTAAAAGAACCTTGATCCTTGCTTGTATAACCTTAATCTTTCATAAAAATCCAAGAAAACTAAAGTTATTTCTTGAAGGTTACTATTCACCATCTTCTTCCTTGATTTATAGAAAAAGATTGGCTTGGAATTAGAAGCTTAAACTTATAGGAAGTATGTAACTTAACTAGGAGAAGCTAGGATAATTACCTTGCTAAATAATAAGTGGTGGAGCTTGGATCTTCAAATTTTAAGAAATGGGCCGAGAGCTAGCTTGGGAAGAAGATATTTTTGTGTTTTGTTTGATGAAAATGAAATGATTTGCTTGGTTGGTTGATTTTTGTGTTGTTTTTGGTTAATGACTTAATTAACCTTGATTTTGTGTGGTTATAAACCAACCACACCTCCTCCTTCCCTATGTCATGCTTGTGTCACCTTGCACATGTCATTATGCTCCCACTTGTCCACACCTTGTGGTTTGATGATGTCACAATCCCTGGCTTCTTGTACAAGCTTGTCTCTTGGTCACTTATTTGTTTTACGGTTCGCTTATCTTTCGTTCTCGTTTATCGTTTGAGGGATCATACCCGGGATCTTATTACTTAGGTTCCCTTAACCTTTCTCAATATATTATATTCCTTTTATGATCCTCTCTTATAATCCTTTAATTTAAATCCTTTTTATCCTGTTACCTTATACTCAATTCTCTCCGTATATTGTGGATTTCCGGGAAAAATCAAAGTGTTCGGAATTGGATTCTGACGATCTTTACATACACTTATATACTTCATAGAGTACTAATAATATCCCATAAGATCAATAACAGAACCCCTACATAGCGTGGCATGAAAAGTTTTCTCGTTCAGCAAAAACACTATTCATAAGGGTTTCAAAATTTCTCAAAAATTGGGGTTATTACATTAACGTATTTCAAAATCCCTATTTACTGTGATAATCAAAGTGCTATTGCTATGACAGGTAATCCAGTTCAACACTCTATGACAAAGCACATCAGCATCAGGTACCATTTCATCAGGGAACATGTGGATGAAGGTACAGTGGAATTGCATTTTGTTCCCACAGATCAACAAGTAGCAGATATCTTCACAAAACCACTGTGTGAAGCTACCTTTTCAAAATTGGTAAATGAGCTTGGAATGATTTCAGGTTCTTTCTCTAAATCTGCTTAAACTTGTTCTATGTTATCAGACTTTATGATCAGTATTTACAGAATTAATCTCTTTGTATATTCTGTGCATTAATTGATAAATGTCTTTAAGTACTGACTGTTGTCTGATATATGTTTCTAAACTCTGATAAGTGATATGTCTGTTTCAGTAACTATTCAATCCTATGAGGATAACTGTGCTAGATACTGACCTATTAGTCTTCAATAAACAAATGATCCCATGAAAGAAGTAATTATTTCTGTGGAAATCTTATGACACAAGCAAATTCTGATAACTGAGCTTAGTTAAGTTTACTTTGTATATCTTATTACTAAGTCCCAAATTAGAATAATGCTACTCATCTGTTTAAGTTCTGATTCTAGTAAAACTGCTGAATGTACTAAGTGGTTTACATCAAGACAAGCTAGTCACAGAACAAGTTCTGATACTGGGAAAAGAATAAGTTTTGCTGCTGGTAAAAGGATAAGTTCTGATGAACTTCTAGATCTTGATGAGGAAATGTCAAGACAGTTATTTCTTCAAGAAAATCCAGGGATGGACTTGGAAAGTTTAAAGGAAGAAGAAGCCAGACTTAAATCAGAGAAAGTCACATCTAAATCTGAAGCTTCTGGTAAAAAGTTACTTCCAAAACCTAAAGGCATTGTGATCAAAGAAAGGATACATACTGAAGAAACTTTGGCTAGATCACAACCACAGATAGATCCAAGATCCAAAGGTAAAGAAAAGGTTGGTGAACCTATCAAGCCTTATGTACCTCCTGAGGAAGAAGAAATTACTGATGGAAAAGATAATCTTGCTCTGACTTCAAGAAAAGTTCTTAAAACAACCTCTGACATGGCTCAAGTTGTTCAGAGTCAAGAAATTGTAAGTTCTGATATTCAGAAGAAGCAAGTAACCTCTGACAGTGCTCAAGTTAACTTGATATCAGAAAATAAATCTAAAACACTCATACCAGGATTCACTAAAGCAAAACAGACTCAATCTTTGAAGACTACTTCAAGTGGTTTTGAAGCAAGAGTAGTTACTGGAAAGGAAGCTAGAGATAAAACTGGATTGGGAAGTGCTGATGAAAGAAGAGTACACAACACTACCGATGATCCAACTTCCTTGAGTGAACCAGGTATTGGAGCAACTCCTGAGAGATTGAATCAACTAGAATCTGTACAGATGGTTTACCATACCTACTTGAAAGAATACATCATGTTGTATTTCATGACAGATGGTAGGGTTTATCATATAAGACAAAATGCCATTCCGTTGAAGTATTTTGAAGAATTGGAGCATGTATTGTTCTTACTTCAAGTGGATGACAGAATAACAGAGACTGCTGTAAACTACTTAAAGGAACAGATTCAGAGACAGAAAAGACTTTATTCTGTTAAGTCTGACAGCAGATATGTTCCAAAGTACAGAAATCACAATGGTGATATTGTTGATATGAAGCCTAATACTGCACAGATCAGAACATATCTTGGTATTAAGGGGCTTGAATTCAATCTAGAGTCTAATAAAGCTTATGTCATAAGACTAGATCGGGAGTTGAGAAAAGCAAAGATTAATGATCTCAGAGCTGCAATATTTCAAACTGGTGAAGATACTGCAGAGCTTAAAGATGTCAAACGGAGAATGATTGATGAACTCAGATATGCTGAGAAATGTTTGTTGAAGAATTATCTCAGAACAACTCCTGACATCAGAGAGATCAGAAAATGATGAAGCCAAGTCGAAGATCTACAACTGCTTAAATTCTGATATTTATACAGATTGAAGTTGTTATCAGAAGTTGAATTGGTAAAAACTTTAAGGACTATAAGTTGTAGTTATCTTGTCTATTTCTCATGCATTTGTACTTAATGTTTTTGACATCATCAAATATCTGTTAAACTTGTATATTTTGTTAATTTACAAGTTGGGGGAGATTGTTAGATATATTTGATAATGTCATGGCTAATATGTTTTATGTTTAGATTTCAGATCTTATTTGAACAGAACAAATCAGTACTTAACTGATCAGTACTTATACTGGAAGTCAGAACTTAAGGGATATCAGTACTTATGTTATCAGGAGATAGATATCAGAACTTAAGTGCTGAAGGACGATCAGATAAGGACAGTAGCTGATTAAAGTTAAGAAGATCAAGATAAACATAAGAAGAGATATGCATGAAGAAGGAATTCCGTGAAGAATGGAATACTTGGAATAGAAGATATCTGATTGATATATTTTAGGAAGCAGAATTATATTCCATATCAATTAGCGAATATCTTGTAACTGTGTAGTATATAAACACAGACATAGGGTTTACACTACAAGTGTTATCATTATCGAGAATATTATTTAATATAACTCTAGCAGCTCTCGTGATATTTTGTTCATCACTGAGAGATAACAGTTCCAGATTGTAACAGAGTTTATTGTTTAAATAAAGTTTGTTTTCTGTTACATAAGTTCTTGAAGTTTGATTTGATTGTAATAAACACTGTATTCACCCCTTCTACAGTGAAAGTGTGACCTAACACACTTTCATACGAGTCAATTTTGGTCCACATTTTGGCTCGAATCAATGATGTAAGTCACTTTAAACCATATTAGAGTAAATTTGCACCTTATAAGACTCACTTGCCACCATATATTGGAAGAATTAATATGTTAACATCATAAACATCCAATTCGACATCCTTTAACCATCTGTTGGTACCACTTTCATACGAGTTAATTTTGGTCCATATTTTGGCTCTAATCAACCACATAAGTCACTTTAAATCATATTAGAGTAATTTTGCACCTTATAAGACTAATTTTCAACCATATATTGGTACAATTAACATGATAACATCATAAACATCCAATTTGACATCCTTTAGCCACCTCTTGGTACCACTTTCATACGAGTCAATTTTGGCCCCCATTTTTGCTCTAATCAACCATGTAAGTCATTTGACACCATATTAGAGTGATTTTATACCTTATAAGACTCACTTTCAACCATATAGTGGTACAATTAACATGTTAACATCATAAACATCCAATTTGACATCCTTTAACCACCTCTTGGTACAACTTACACATGAGTCAATTTTGGTCCACATTTTGGCTCTAATCAACCACGTAAGTCACTTTAAACCATATTAGAGTAATTTTGCACCTCAAAAGACTCACTTTCAACTATATATTGGTACAATTAACATGTTAACATCATAAACATTCAATTTGACATCCTTTAGCCACCTCTTGGTACCACTTTCATACGAGTCAATTTTGGTCCATATTTTGGCTCTAATCAACCACGCAAGTCAGTTTAAACCATATTAGAGTAATTTTGCACCTTATAAGACTCACTTTCAACCATAGATTGGTACAATTAACATGTTAACATCATAAACATCCAATTTGGCATCCTTTAACCACCTCTTGGTATTACTTTCATACGAGTCAATTTTGGTCCACATTTTGGCTCTAATCAACCATGTAAGTCACTTTACACCATATTATAGTGATTTTGCACCTTATAAGAGTCACTTTCAACCATATACTGGTACATTTAACATTTTAACATCATAACCATCCAATTTTACATCCTTTAACCACCTCTTGGTACCACTTTCATACAAGTCAATTTTGGTCCACATTTTGGCTCTAATCAACCATGTAAGTCACTTTAAACCATATTAGAGTAATTTTGCACCTTATAAGACTCACATTCAACCATATATTGGTACAATTAATATGTTAAAATCATAAACATCCAATTTGACATCCTTTAACCACATCTTAGTATAACTTTCATACGAGTCAATATTGGTCCATATTTTGGCTCTAATCAACCATATAAGTCACTTTAAACCATTTTAGAGTAATTTTACACCTTATAAGACTAACTTGCCACCATATATTGGTAGAATTAATATGTTAACATCGTAAACATCCAATTTGACATCCTTTAAGCATTTCTTCGTACCACTTTCATACGAGTCAATTTTGGTCCACATTTTGGCTCTAATCTACCATGTAAGTCACTTTAAACCATATTAGAGTAATTTTTCACCTTATAAAACTCACTTTAAACCATATTAGAGTAATTTTTTAACTTATAAGACTCACATTCAACCATATATTGGTACAATTAACATGTTAACATCATAAACATCCAATTTGACATCCTTTAACCACATCTTAGTACAACTTTCATACGAGTCAATATTGGTCCATATTTTGGCTCTCTTATCAACCATGTAAGTCACTTGACACCATATTAGAGTGATTTTGCACTTTATAAAACTCACTTTCAACCATATATTGGTACAATTAACATGTTAAATTCATAAACATCCAATTTGACATCCTTTAACCATTTCTTGGTACCACTTTCATACGAGTCAATTTTGGTCCAAATTTTGGCTCTAATCTACCATGTAAGTCACTTTAAACCATATTAGAGTAATTTTGCACCTTATAAGACTCACTTTCAACTATATATTGGTACAATTAACATGTTAACATCATAAACATCCAATTTGGCATCCTTTAAGCATCTCTTGATACCACTTTCATACGAGTCAATTTTGGTCCACATTTTGGCTCTAATCAACCATGTAAGTTACTTTAAACAATATTAGAGTAAATTTGCACCTTATAAGACTCACTTGCCACCATATATTGGAAGAATTAAGATGTTAACATCATAAACATCCAATTCGACATCCTTTAACCATCTCTTGGTACCACTTTCATACGAGTTAATTTTGGTCCATATTTTGGCTCTAATCAACCACATAAGTCACTTTAAACCATATTTGAGTAATTTTGCACCTTATAAGACTAACTTTCAACCATATATTGGTACAATTAACATGATAACATCATAAACATCCAATTTGACATCCTTTAGCCACCTCTTGGTACCACTTTCATACGAGTCAATTTTGGTCCCCATTTTGGCTCTAATCAACCATTTAAGTCACTTGACACCATATTAGAGTGATTTGATACCTTATAAGACTCACTTTCAACCATATAATGGTACAATTAACATGATAACATCATAAACATCCAATTTGACATCCTTTAGCCACCTCTTGGTACCACTTTCATACGAGTCAATTTTGGTCCCCATTTTGGCTCTAATCAACCATTTAAGTCACTTGACACCATATTAGAGTAATTTTGCACCTTATAAGACTCACATTCAACCATATATTGGTACAATTAACATGTTAACATCATAAACATCCAATTTAACATCCTTTAACCACATCTTAGTATAACTTTCATACGAGTCAATATTGGTCAATATTTTGGCTCTAATCAACCATGTAAGTCACTTTAAACCATATTAGAGTAATTTTGCACCTTATAAGACTCACTTTCAACCATATATGGGTACATTTAACATGTTAACATCATAAACATCCAATTTGACATCCTTTAAGCATCTCTTGGTACCACTTTCATACGAGTCAATTTTGGTCCACATTTTGGCTCTAATCAACCATGAAAGTCACTTTAAACCATATTAGAGTAATTTTGCACCTTATAAGACTAACTTTCAACCATATATTGGTATAATTAACATGATAACATCATAAACATCCAATTTGACATCATTTAGCCACCTCTTGGTACCACTTTCATACGAGTCAATTTTTGTCCACATTTTGGCTCTAATCAACCATGTAAGTCACTTGACACCATATTAGAGTGATTTTGCACCTTATAAGACTCACTTTCAACCATATATTGGTACAATTAACATGTTAACATCATAAACATCCAATTTGACATCTTTTAACCACCTCTTGGTACCACTTACATACGAGTCAATTTTGCTCCACATTTTGGCTCTAATCAACCACGTAAGTCACTTTAAACCATATTAGAGTAATTTTGCACCTTAAAAGACTCACTTTCAACCATATATTGGTATAAAATAACATGTTAACATCATAATACTTTCAATTTGATATCCTTTAGCCACCTCTAGGTACCACTTTCATACGAGTCAATTTTGGTCCATATTTTGGCTATAATCAACCACGCAAGTCACTTTAAACCATATCAGAGTAATTTTGCACCTTATAAGACTCACTTTCAACCTTATATTGGTACAATTAACATGTCAACATCATAAACATTCAATTTGACATCCTTTAATCACATCTTGGTACCATTTTGATACGAGTCAATTTTGGTCAACATTTTAGCTCTAATCAACCATGTATGTCACTTTACACCATATTAGAGTGATTTTGCACCCTATAAGAGTCACTTTTAACCATATTTTCGTACAATTAACATGTTAACATCATAAACATCCAATTTGACATCCTTTAACCACCTCTTAGTTCAACTTTCATACGAGTCAATATTGGTCTATATTTTGGCTCTAAACAACCATGTAAGTCACTTTAAACCTTATTAGAGTAATTTTGCACCTTATAAGACTAACTTTCCACCATATATTGGTAGAATTAACATGTTAACATCATAAACATCCAATTTGACATCCTTTAACCACCTCTTGGTACCATTTTTATACCATTTTCATACGAGTCAATTTTGGTCCACATTTTGGCTATAATCAATCGTGTAAGTCACTTTAAACCATATTAGAGTAATTTTGCACCTTATAAGACTCACTTTCAACCATATATTGGTATAATTAACATGTTAACATCATAAACATCCAATTTGACATCCTTTAACCACCTCTTGGTACCACTTACATACGAGTCAATTTTGGTCCACATTTTGGCTATAATCGACCACGTAAGTCACTTTAAACCATATTAGAGTAATTTTGCACCTTAAAAGACTCACTTTCAACCATATATTGGTACAATTAACATGTTAACATAATAAACATTCAATTTGACATCCTTTAGCCACCTCTTGGTACCACTTTCATACGAGTCAATTTTGGTCCATATTTTGGCTATAATCAACCACGCAAGTCTCTTTAAACCATATCAGAGTAATTTTGCACCTTATAAGACTCACTTTCAACTATATATTGGTACAATTAACATGTGAACATCATAAACATTCAATTTGACATCCTTTAACCACCTCTTGGTACCACTTTCATACGAGTCATTTTTGGTCCACATTTTAGCTGTAATCAACCATGTATGTCACTTTACACCATATTAGAGTGATTTTGCACCCTATAAAAATCACTTTTAACCATATTTTGGTACAATTAACATGTTAACATCATAAACATCCAATTTGACATCCTTTAACCACCTCTTAGTACCACTTTCATACGAGTCAATATTGGTCCATATTTTGGCTCTAAACAACCATGTAAGTCACTTTAAACCATATTAGAGTAATTTTGCACCTTATAAACTAACTTTCCACCATATATTGGTAGAATTAACATGTTAATATCATAAACATCCAATTTGACATCCTTTAACCACCTCTTGGTACCACTTTCATATGAGTCAATTTTGGTCCACATTTTGGCTCTAATCTACTACGTAAGTCACTTTAAACCATACTAGAGTAATTTTGCACCTTATAAGACTCACTTTGAACCATATATTGGTACAATTAACATGTTAACATCATAATAATTCAATTTGACATCCTTTAACCACCTCTTGGTACCACTTTCATACGAGTCAATTTTGGTCCACATTTTGGCTCTAATCAACCATTTAAGTCACTTTACACCATATTAGAGTTATTTTGCACCCAATAAGAGTCACTTTCAACTATATACTGGTATAATTAACATTTTAACATCATACACAGCCAGTTTGGCATCCTTTTACCACCTATTGGTACCACTTTCATAAGAGTCAATTTGGGTCCAAATTTTGGCTCTAATCAACCATATAAGTGAAATCCTTTAACCATCTCTCGCTACCACTTTCATACGAGTCAATTTTGGTCCACATTTTGGTTCTAATCAACCATGTAAATCACTTTAAACCATATCAGAGTAATTTTGCACCTTATAAGACTCACATTCAACCATATATTGGTACAATTAACATGTTAACATTATAAACATCCAATTTGACATCCTTTAACCACCTCTTTGTACAACTTTCATACGAGTCAATATTGGTCCATATTTTAGCTTTAATCAATCATGTAAGTCACTTTAAACCATATTAGAGTAATTTTGCAGCTTATAAGACTAACTTGCCACCATTTATTGGTAGAATTAATATGTTAACATCATAAGCATCCAATTTGACATCCTTTAACCATCTCTTAGTACCACTTTCATACGAGTCAATTTTGGTCCACATTTTGGCTCTAATCTACCATGTAAGTCACTTTAAACCATATTAGAGTAATTGTACACCTTATAAGACTCACATTCAACCATATATTGGTACAATTAACATGTTAACATCATAAACATCCAATTTGACATCCTTTAAGCATCTCTTGGTACCACTTTCATACGAGTCAATTTTGGTCCACATTTTGGCTCTAATCAACCATGTAAGTCACTTGACACCATATTAGAGTGATTTTGCACCTTATAAGACTCACTTTCAACCATATATTGGTACAATTAACATGTTAACATCATAAACATCTAATTTGACATCTTTTAACCACCTCTTGGTACCACTTACATACGAGTCAATTTTGCTCCACATTTTGGCTCTAATCAACCAAGTAAGTCACTTTAAACCATATTAGAGTAATTTTGCACCTTAAAAGACAAACTTTCAACCATATATTGGTACAATTAACATGTTAACATCATAATACTTTCAATTTGACATCCTTTAGCCACCTCTTGGTACCACTTTCATACGAGTTAATTTTGGTCCATATTTTGGCTATAATCAACCACGCAAGTCACTTTAAACCATATCAGAGTAATTTTGCACCTTATAAGACTCACTTTCAACCTTATATTGGTACAATTAACATGTCAACATCATAAACATTCAATTTGACATCCTTTAACCACATCTTGGTACCACTTTGATACGAGTCAATTTTGGTCAAGATTTTAGCTCTAATCAACCATGTATGTCACTTTACACCATATTAGAGTGATTTTGCACCCTATAAGAGTCACTTTTAACCATATTTTCGTACAATTAACATGTTAACATCATAAACATCCAATTTGAAATCCTTTAACCACCTCTTAGTACAACTTTCATACGAGTCAATATTGGTCCATATTTTGTCTCCAAACAACCATGTAAGTCACTTTAAACCTTATTAGAGTAATTTTGCACCTTATAAGACTAACTTTCCACCATATATTGGTAGAATTAACATGTTAACATCATAAACATGCAATTCGACATCCTTTAACCACCTCTTGGTACCATTTTCATACGAGTCAATTTTGGTCCACATTTTGGCTATAATCAACCATGTAAGTCACTTTAAACCATATTAGAGTAATTTTGCACCTTATAAGACTCACTTTCAACCATATATTAGTACAATTAACATGTTAACATCATAAAAATCCAATTTAAAATCCTTTAACCACCTCTTGGTACCACTTACATACGAGTCAATTTTGGTCCACATATTGGCTATAATCGACCACGTAAGTCACTTTAAACCATATTAGAGTAATTTTGCACCTTAAAAGACTCACTTTCAACCATATATTTGTACAATTAACATGGTAACATAATAAACATTCAATTTAACATCCTTTAGCCACCTCTTGGTACCACTTTCATACGAGTCAATTTTGGTCCATATTTTGGCTATAATCAACCACGCAAGTCACTTTAAACAATATCAGAGTAATTTTGCACCTTATAAGACTCACTTTCAACTATATATTGGTACAATTAACATGTGAACATCATAAACATTCAATTTGACATCCTTTAACCACCTCTTGGTACCACTTTCATACGAGTCATTTTTGGTCCACATTTTAGCTGTAATCAACCATGTATGTCACTTTACACCATATTTGAGTGATTTTGCACCCTATAAAAATCACTTTTAACCATATTTTGGTACAATTAACATGTTAACATCATAAACATCCAATTTGACATCCTTTAACCACCTCTTAGTACCACTTTCATACGAGTCAATATTGGTCCATATTTTGGCTCTAAACAACCATGTAAGTCACTTTAAACCATATTAGAGTAATTTTGCACCTTATAAGACTAACTTTCCACCATATATTGGTAGAATTAACATTTTAATATCATAAACATCCAATTTGACATCCTTTAACCACCTCTTGGTACCACTTTCATACGAGTCAATTTTGGTCCACATTTTGCCTCTAATCTACTATGTAAGTCATTTTAAACCATACTAGAGTAATTTTGCACCTTATAAGACTCACATTGAACCATATATTGGTACAATTAACATGTTAACATCATAAACATTCAATTTGACATCCTTTAACCACCTCTTCATACCACTTTCATACGTGTCAATTTTGGTCCACATTTTGGCTCTAATCAACCATGTAAATCACTTTAAACCATATCAGAGTAATTTTGCACCTTATAAGACTCACATTCAACCATATATTGGTACAATTAACATGTTAACATTATAAACATCCAATTTGACATCCTTTAACCACCTCTTAGTACAACTTTCATACGAGTCAATATTGGTCCATATTTTAGCTTTAAGCAATCATGTAAGTCACTTTAAACCATATTAGAGTAATTTTGCAGCTTATAAGACTAACTTGCCACCATTTATTGGTAGAATTAATATGTTAACATCATAAGCATCCAATTTGACATCCTTTACCCATCTCTTGGTACCACTTTCATACGAGTCAATTTTGGTCCACATTTTGGCTCTAATCTACCATGTATGTCACTTTAAACCATATTAGAGTAATTATACACCTTATAAGACTCACTTTCAACCATATATTGGTACAATTAACATGTTAACATCATAAACATTCAATTCGACATCCTTTAACCATATATTGGTACCACTTTCATACGAGTTAATTTTGGTCTATATTTTGGCTCTAATCAACCACATAAGTCACTTTAAACCATATTAGAGTAATTTTGCACCTTATAAGACTAACTTTCTACCATATATTGGTACAATTAACATGATAACATCATAAACATCCAATTTGACATCCTTTAGCCACCTCTTGGTACCACTTTCATACGAGTCAATTTTGGTCCATATTTTGGCTCTAATCAACCATGTAAGTCACTTCACACTATATTAGAGAGATTTTGCAACTTATAAGACTCACTTTCAACCATATATTTGTACAATTAACATGTTAACATCATAAACATCCAATTTGACATCCTTTAACCACATCTTGGTACCACTTACATACGAGTCAATTTTGGTCCACATTTTGGCTCTAATCAACCACGTAAGTCATTTTAAACCATATTAGAGTAATTTTGCACCTTAAAAGACTCACTTTCAACCATATATTGGTACAATTAACATGTTATTATCATAAACATTCAATTTGACATCCTTTAGCAACCTCTTGGTACCACTTTCATACGAGTCAATTTTGGTCCATATTTTGGCTATAATCAACCACGCAAGTCACTTTAAACCATATCAGAGTAATTTTGCACCTTATAAGACTCACTTTCAACCATATATTGGTACAATTAACATGTTAACATCATTAACATTCAATTTGACATCCTTTAACCACCTCTTGGTACCACTTTCATACGAGTCAATTTTGGTCCACATTTTAGCTCTAATCAACCATGTAAGTCACTTTACACCATATTAGAGTTATTTTGCACCCTATAAGAGTCACTTTCAACCATATTTTGGTACAATTAACATGTTAACATCATAAACATCCAATTTGACATCCTTTAACCACCTCTTAGTACCACTTTCATACGAGTCAATATTGGTCCATATTTTGGCTTTAAACAATCATGTAAGTCACTTTAAACCATATTAGAGTAATTTTGCACCTTATAAGACTATCTTTCCACCATATATTGGTAGAATTAACATGTTAACATCATAAACATCCAATTTGACATCCTTTAACCATCTCTTGGTACCACTTTCATTAGAGTCAATTTTGGTCCACATTTTTGCTCTAATCTACCATGTTAGTCACTTTAAACCATATTAGAGTAATTTTGCACCTTATAAGACTCACTTTCAACCATATATTGGTACAATTAACATGTTAACATCATAAACATCCAATTTGACATCCTTTAACCACCTCTTGGTACCACTTTCATACGAGTCAATATTGGTCTACATTTTGGCTTTAATCAACCATGTAAGTCACTTTACACCATATTAGAGTTATTTTGCACCCTATAAGAGTCACTTTCAACTATATAATGGTATAATTAACATTTTAACATCATAAACATCCAATTTGGCATCCTTTTACCACCTATTGGTACCACTTTCATAAGAGTCAATTTTGGTCCAAATTTTGGCTCTAATCAACCATATAAGTTAAATCCTTTAACCATCTCTTGCTACCACTTTCATACGAGTCAATTTTGGTCCACATTTTGGCTCTAATCAACCATGTAAGTCACTTTAAACCATATTAGAGTAATTTTGCACCTTATAAGACTCACTTTCAACCATATATTGGTAAAATTAACATGTTAACATCATAAACATCCAATTTGACATCCTTTAACCACCTCTTAGTACAACTTTCACACGAGTCAATATTGGTCCATATTTTGGCTCTAATCAACCATGTAAGTCACTTTAAACGATATTAGAGTAATTTTCACCTTATAAGACTAACTTTCTACCATATATTGGTACAATTAACATGATAACATCATAAACATCCAATTTGACATCCTTTAGCCACCTCTTGGTACCACTTTCATACGATTCAATTTTGGTCCATATTTTGGCTCTAATCAACCATGTAAGTCACTTTAAACGATATTAGAGTAATTTTCACCTTATAAGACTAACTTTCTACCATATATTGGTACAATTAACATGATAACATCATAAACATCCAATTTGACATCCTTTAGCCACCTCTTGGTACCACTTTCACACGAGTCAATTTTGGTCCATATTTTGGCTCTAATCAACCATGTAAGTCACTTTAAACCATATCAGAGTAATTTTGCACCTTATAAGACTCACATTCAACCATATATTGGTACAATTAACATGTTAACATCATAAACATCCAATTTGACATTCTTTAACCACATCTTTGTACAACTTTCATACGAGTCAATATTGGTCCATATTTTGGCTTTAATCAACCATGTAAGTCACTTTAAACCATATTAGAGTAATTTTGCACCTTATAAGACTAACTTGCCACCATATATGGGTAGAATTAATATGTTAACATCATAAGCATCCAATTTGACATCCTTTAACCATCACTTGGTACCACTTTCATACGAGTCAATTTTGGTCCACATTTTGGCTCTAATCTACCATGTAAGTCACTTTAAACCATATTAGAGTAAATTTGCACCTTATAAGACTCACTTGCCACCATATATTGGAAGAATTAAGCTGTTAATATCATAAACATTCAATTCGACATCCTTTAACCATATCTTGGTACCACTTTCATACGAGTTAATTTTGGTCCATATTTTGGCTCTAATCAACCACATAAGTCACTTTAAACCATATTAGAGTAATTTTGCACCTTATAAGACTAACTTTCTACCATATATTGGTACAATTAACATGATAACATCATAAACATCCAATTTGACATCCTTTAGCCACCTCTTGGTACAACTTTCATACGAGTCAATTTTGGTCCACATTTTGGCTCTAATCAACCATGTAAGTCACTTCACACCATATTAGAGAGATTTTGCAACTTATAAGACTCACTTTCAACCATATATTTGTACAATTAACATGTTAACATCATAAACATCCAATTTGACATCCTGTAACCACATCTTGGTACAACTTATATACGAGTCAATTTTGGTCCACATTTTGGCTCTAATCAACCAGGGAAGTCACTTTAAACCATATTAGAGTAATTTTGCACCTTATAAGACTCACTTTCAACCATATATTGGGACAATTAACATGTTAACATCATAAACATTCAATTTGACATCCTTTAACCACCTCTTGGTACCACTTTCATACGAGTCAATTTTGGTCCACATTTTAGCTCTAATCAACCATGTAAGTCACTTTACACCATATTAGAGTTATTTTGCACCCTATAAGAGTCACTTTCAACCATATTTTAGTACAATTAACATGTTAACATCATAAACATCCAATTTGACATCCTTTAACCACCTCTTAGTACCACTTTCATACGAGTAAATATTGGTCCATATTTTGGCTCTAAACAACCATTTAAGTCACTTTAAACCATATTAGAGTAATTTTGCACCTTATAAGACTATCTTTCCACCATATATTGGTAGAATTAACATGTTAACATCATAAACATCCAATTTGACATCCTTTAACCATCTCTTGGTACCACTTTCATTAGAGTCAATTTTGGTCCACATTTTGGCTCTAATCTACCATGTAAGTCACTTTAAACCATATTAGAGTAATTTTGCACCTTATAAGAATCACTTTCAACCATATAATGGTACAATTAACATGTTAACATCATAAACATCCAATTTGACATCCTTTAACCACCTCTTGGTACCACTTTTATACGAGTCAATTTTGGTCCACATTTTGGCTCTAATCAACCGTGTAAGTCACTTTACACCATATTAGAGTTATTTTGCACCCTATAAGAGTCACTTTCAACTATATAATGGTATAATTAACATTTTAACATCATAAACATACAATTTGGCATCCTTTTACCACCTATTGGTACCACTTTCATAAGAGTTAATTTTGGTCCATATTTTGGCTCTAATCAACCACATAAGTCACTTTAAACCATATTAGAGTAATTTTGCACCTTATAAGACTAACTTTCTACCATATATTGGTACAATTAACATGATAACATCATAAACATCCAATTTGACATCCTTTAGCCACCTCTTGGTACAACTTTCATACGAGTCAATTTTGGTCCACATTTTGGCTCTAATCAACCATGTAAGTCACTTCACACCATATTAGAGAGATTTTGCAACTTATAAGACTCACTTTCAACCATATATTTGTACAATTAACATAACATCATAAACATCCAATTTGACATCCTGTAACCACATCTTGGTACAACTTATATACGAGTCAATTTTGGTCCATATTTTGGCTCTAATCAACCACGGAAGTCACTTTAAACCATATTAGAGTAATTTTGCACCTTATAAGACTCACTTTCAACCATATATTGGGACAATTAACATGTTAACATCATAAACATTCAATTTGACATCCTTTAACCACCTCTTGGTACCACTTTCATACGAGTCAATTTTGGTCCACATTTTAGCTCTAATCAACCATGTAAGTCACTTTACACCATATTAGAGTTATTTTGCACCCTATAAGAGTCACTTTCAACCATATTTTAGTACAATTAACATGTTAACATCATAAACATCCAATTTAACATCCTTTAACCACCTCTTAGTACCACTTTCATACGAGTCAATATTGGTCCATATTTTGGCTCTAAACAACCATGTAAGTCACTTTAAACCATATTAGAGTAATTTTGCACCTTATAAGACTATCTTTCCACCATATATTGGTAGAATTAACATGTTAACATCATAAACATCCAATTTGACATCCTTTAACCATCTCTTGGTACCACTTTCATTAGAGTCAATTTTGGTCCACATGTTGGCTCTAATCTACCATGTAAGTCACTTTAAACCATATTAGAGTAATTTTGCACCTTATAAGAATCACTTTCAACCATATAATGGTACAATTAACATTTTAACATCATAAACATCCAATTTGACATCCTTTAACCACCTCTTGGTACCACTTTTATACGAGTCAATTTTGGTCCACATTTTGGCTCTAATCAACCGTGTAAGTCACTTTACACCATATTAGAGTTATTTTGCACCCTATAAGAGTCACTTTCAACTATATAATGGTATAATTAACATTTTAACATCATAAACATCCAATTTGGCATCCTTTTACCACCTATTGGTACCACTTTCATAATAGTCAATTTTGGTCCAAATTTTGGCTCTAATCAACCATATAAGTGAAATCCTTTAACCATCTCTTGCTACCACTTTCATACGAGTCAATTTTGGTCCACATTTTGGCTCTAATCAACCATGTAAGTCACTTTAAACCATATTAGAGTAATTTTGCACCTTATAAGACTCACTTTCAACCATATATTGGTACAATTAACATGTTAACATCATAAACATCCAATTTGACATCCTTTAACCACCTCTTAGTACAACTTTCACACGAGTCAATATTGGTCCATATTTTGGCTCTAATCAACCATGTAAGTCACTTTAAACGATATTAGAGTAATTTTCACCTTATAAGACTAACTTTCTACCATATATTGGTACAATTAACATGATAACATCATAAACATCCAATTTGACATCCTTTAGCCACCTCTTGGTACCACTTTCATACGATTCAATTTTGGTCCATATTTTGGCTCTAATCAACCATGTAAGTCACTTTAAACGATATTAGAGTAATTTTCACCTTATAAGACTAACTTTCTACCATATATTGGTACAATTAACATGATAACATCATAAACATCCAATTTGACATCCTTTAGCCACCTCTTGGTACCACTTTCATACGAGTCAATTTTGGTCCACATTTTGGCTCTAATCAACCATGTAAGTCACTTTAAACCATATCAGAGTAATTTTGCACCTTATAAGACTCACATTCAACCATATATTGGTACAATTAACATGTTAACATCATAAACATCCAATTTGACATTCTTTAACCACATCTTTGTACAACTTTCATACGAGTCAATATTGGTCCATATTTTGGCTTTAATCAACCATGTAAGTCACTTTAAACCATATTAGAGTAATTTTGCACCTTATAAGACTAACTTGCCACCATATATGGGTAGAATTAATATGTTAACATCATAAGCATCCAATTTGACATCCTTTAACCATCACTTGGTACCACTTTCATACGAGTCAATTTTGGTCCATATTTTGGCTCTAATCTACCATGTAAGTCACTTTAAACCATATTAGAGTAAATTTGCACCTTATAAGACTCACTTGCCACCATATATTGGAAGAATTAAGCTGTTAATATCATAAACATTCAATTCGACATCCTTTAACCATATCTTGGTACCACTTTCATACGAGTTAATTTTGGTCCATATTTGGCTCTAATCAACCACATAAGTCACTTTAAACCATATTAGAGTAATTTTGCACCTTATAAGACTAACTTTCTACCATATATTGGTACAATTAACATGATAACATCATAAACATCCAATTTGACATCCTTTAGCCACCTCTTGGTACAACTTTCATACGAGTCAATTTTGGTCCACATTTTGGCTCTAATCAACCATGTAAGTCACTTCACACCATATTAGAGAGATTTTGCAACTTATAAGACTCACTTTCAACCATATATTGTACAATTAACATGTTAACATCATAAACATCCAATTTGACATCCTGTAACCACATCTTGGTACAACTTATATACGAGTCAATTTTGGTCCACATTTTGGCTCTAATCAACCAGGGAAGTCACTTTAAACCATATTAGAGTAATTTTGCACCTTATAAGACTCACTTTCAACCATATATTGGGACAATTAACATGTTAACATCATAAACATTCAATTTGACATCCTTTAACCACCTCTTGGTACCACTTTCATACGAGTCAATTTTGGTCCACATTTTAGCTCTAATCAACCATGTAAGTCACTTTACACCATATTAGAGTTAATTTTGCACCCTATAAGAGTCACTTTCAACCATATATTTAGTACAATTAACATGTTAACATCATAAACATCCAATTTGACATCCTTTAACCACCTCTTAGTACCACTTTCATACGAGTCAATATTGGTCCATATTTTGGCTCTAATCAACCATGTAAGTCACTTTAAACCATATTAGAGTAATTTTGCACCTTATAAGACTATCTTTCCACCATATATTGGTAGAATTAACATGTTAACATCATAAACATCCAATTTGACATCCTTTAACCATCTCTTGGTACCACTTTCATTACGAGTCAATTTTGGTCCACATTTTGGCTCTAATCTACCATGTAAGTCACTTTAAACCATATTAGAGTAATTTTGCACCTTATAAGACTCACTTTCAACCATATATGGTACAATTAACATGTTAACATCATAAACATCCAATTTGACATCCTTTAACCACCTCTTGGTACCACTTTTATACGAGTCAATTTTGGTCCACATTTTGGCTCTAATCAACCGTGTAAGTCACTTTACACCATATTAGAGTTATTTTGCACCCTATAAGAGTCACTTTCAACTATATAATGGTATAATTAACATTTTAACATCATAAACATACAATTTGGCATCCTTTACCACCTATTGGTACCACTTTCATAAGAGTTAATTTTGGTCCATATTTTGGCTCTAATCAACCACATAAGTCACTTTAAACCATATTAGAGTAATTTTGCACCTTATAAGACTAACTTTCTACCATATATTGGTACAATTAACATGATAACATCATAAACATCCAATTTGACATCCTTTAGCCACCTCTTGGTACAACTTTCATACGAGTCAATTTTGGTCCACATTTTGGCTCTAATCAACCATGTAAGTCACTTCACACCATATTAGAGAGATTTTGCAACTTATAAGACTCACTTTCAACCATATATTTGTACAATTAACATAACATCATAAACATCCAATTTGACATCCTGTAACCACATCTTGGTACAACTTATATACGAGTCAATTTTGGTCCACATTTTGGCTCTAATCAACCACGGAAGTCACTTTAAACCATATTAGAGTAATTTTGCACCTTATAAGACTCACTTTCAACCATATATTGGGACAATTAACATGTTAACATCATAAACATTCAATTTGACATCCTTTAACCACCTCTTGGTACCACTTTCATACGAGTCAATTTTGGTCCACATTTTAGCTCTAATCAACCATGTAAGTCACTTTACACCATATTAGAGTTATTTTGCACCCTATAAGAGTCACTTTCAACCATATTTTAGTACAATTAACATGTTAACATCATAAACATCCAATTTAACATCCTTTAACCACCTCTTAGTACCACTTTCATACGAGTCAATATTGGTCCATATTTTGGCTCTAAACAACCATGTAAGTCACTTTAAACCATATTAGAGTAATTTTGCACCTTATAAGACTATCTTTCCACCATATATTGGTAGAATTAACATGTTAACATCATAAACATCCAATTTGACATCCTTTAACCATCTCTTGGTACCACTTTCATTAGAGTCAATTTTGGTCCACATTTTGGCTCTAATCTACCATATAAGTCACTTTAAACCATATTAGAGTAATTTTGCACCTTATAAGAATCACTTTCAACCATATAATGGTACAATTAACATGTTAACATCATAAACATCCAATTTGACATCCTTTAACCACCTCTTGGTACCACTTTTATACGAGTCAATTTTGGTCCACATTTTGGCTCTAATCAACCGTGTAAGTCACTTTACACCATATTAGAGTTATTTTGCACCCTATAAGAGTCACTTTCAACTATATAATGGTATAATTAACATTTTAACATCATAAACATCCAATTTGGCATCCTTTTACCACCTATTGGTACCACTTTCATAATAGTCAATTTTGGTCCAAATTTTGGCTCTAATCAACCATATAAGTGAAATCCTTTAACCATCTCTTGCTACCACTTTCATACGAGTCAATTTTGGTCCACATTTTGGCTCTAATCAACCATGTAAGTCACTTTAAACCATATTAGAGTAATTTTGCACCTTATAAGACTCACTTTCAACCATATATTGGTACAATTAACATGTTAACATCATAAACATCCAATTTGACATCCTTTAACCACCTCTTAGTACAACTTTCACACGAGTCAATATTGGTCCATATTTTGGCTCTAATCAACCATGTAAGTCACTTTAAACGATATTAGAGTAATTTTCACCTTATAAGACTAACTTTCTACCATATATTGGTATAATTAACATGATAACATCATAAACATCCAATTTGACATCCTTTAGCCACCTCTTGGTACCACTTTTATACGAGTCAATTTTGGTCCATATTTTGGCTCTAATCAACCATGTAAGTCACTTTAAACCATATCAGAGTAATTTTGCACCTTATATGACTCACATTCAACCATATATTGGTACAATTAACATGCTAACATTATAAACATTCAATTTGACATCCTTTAACCACTTCTTAGTACAACTTTCATACGAGTCAATATTGGTCCATATTTTGGCTTTAATCAACCATGTAAGTCACTTTAAACCATATTAGAGTAATTTTGCACCTTATAAAACTAACTTGCCACCATATATGGGTAGAATTAATATGTTAACATCATAAGCATCCAATTTGACATCCTTTAACCATCTCTTGGTACCACTTTCATACGAGTCAATTTTGGTCCACATTTTGGCTCTAATCTACAATGTAAGTCACTTTAAACCATATTAGAGTAAATTTGCACCTTATAAGACTCACGTGCCACCATATATTGGAAGAATTAAGCTGTTAATATCATAAACATTCAATTCGACATCCTTTAACCATATCTTGGTACCACTTTCATACGAGTTAATTTTGGTCCATATTTTGGCTCTAATCAACCACATAAGTCACTTTAAACCATATTAGAGTAATTTTGCACCTTATAAGACTAACTTTCTACCATATATTGGTACAATTAACATGATAACATCATAAACATCCAATTTGACATCCTTTAACCACCTCTTGGTACCACTTTCATATGAGTCAATTTTGGTCCACATTTTGGCTCTAATCAACCATGTAAGTCACTTCACACCATATTAGAGAGATTTTGCAACTTAAAACTCACTTTCAACCATATATTTGTACAATTAACATGTTAACATCATAAACATCCAATTTGACATCCTGTAACCACATCTTGGTACAACTTACATACGAGTCAATTTTGGTCCACATTTTGGCTCTAAACAACCACGTAAGTCACTTTAAACCATATTAGAGTAATTTTGCACCTTAAAAGACTCACTTTCAACCATATATTGGTACAATTAACATGTTATTATCATAAACATTCAATTTGACATCCTTTAGCCACCTCTTGGTACCACTTTCATACGAGTCAATTTTGGTCCATATTTTGGCTATAATCAACCACGCAAGTCACTTTAAACCATATCAGAGTAATTTTGCACCTTATAAGACTCACTTTCAACCATATATTGGTACAATTAACATGTTAACATCATAAACATTCAATTTGACATCCTTTAACCACCTCTTGGTACCACTTTCATATGAGTCAATTTTGGTCCACATTTTAGCTCTAATCAACCATGTAAGTCACTTTACACCATATTAGAGTTATTTTGCACCCTATAAGAGTCACTTTCAACCATATTTTGGTACAATTAACATGTTAACATCATAAACATCCAATTTGACATCCTTTAACCACCTCAATTAGAGTTATTTTGCACCCTATAAGAGTCACTTTCAACCATATTTTGGTACAATTAACATATTAACATCATAAACATCCAATTTGACATCCTTTAACCACCTCTTAGTACCACTTTCATACGAGTCAATATTGGTCCATATTTTGGCTCTAAACAACCATGTAAGTCACTTTAAACCATATTAGAGTAATTTTGCACCTTATAAGACTATCTTTCCACCATATATTGGTTGAATTAACATATTAACATCATAAACATCCAATTTGACATCCTTTAACCATCTCTTGGTACCACTTTCATTAGAGTCAATTTTGGTCCACATTTTGGCTCTAATCTACCATGTAAGTCACTTTAAACCATATTAGAGTAATTTTGCACCTTATAAGACTCACTTTCAACCATATACTGGTACAATTAACATGTTAACATCATAAACATCCAATTTGACATCCTTTAACCACCTCTTGGTACCACTTTCATACGAGTCAATTTTGGTCCACATTTTGGCTCTAATCAACCATGTAAGTCACTTTACACCATATTAAAGTTATTTTGCACCCTATAAGAGTCACTTTCAACTATATAATGGTATAATTAACATTTTAACATCATAAACATCCAATTTGGCATCCTTTTACCACCTATTGGTACCACTTTCATAAGAGTCAATTTTGGTCCAAATTTTGGCTCTAATCAACCATATAAGTGAAATCCTTTAACCATCTCTTGCTACCACTTTCATACGAGTCAATTTTGGTCCACATTTTGGCTCTAATCAACCATGTAAGTCACTTTAAACCATATTAGAGTAATTTTGCACCTTATAAGACTCACTTTCAACAATATATTTGTACAATTAACATGTTAACATCATAAACATCCAATTTGACATCCTTTAACCACCTCTTAGTACAACTTTCACACGAGTCAATATTGGTCCATATTTTGGCTCTAATCAACCATGTAAGTCACTTTAAACGATATTAGAGTAATTTTCACCTTATAAGACTAATTTTCTACCATATATTGGTACAATTAACATGATAACATCATAAACATCCAATTTGACATCCTTTAGCCACCTCTTGGTACCACTTTCATACGAGTCATTTTGGTCCATATTTTGGCTCTAATCAACCATGTAAGTCACTTTAAACAATATCAGAGTAATTTTGCACCTTATAAGACTCACATTCAACCATATATTGGTACAATTAACATGCTAACATTATAAACATCCAATTTGACATCCTTTAACCACTTCTTAGTACAACTTTCATACGAGTCAATATTGGTCCATATTTTGGCTTTAATCAACCATGTAAGTCACTTTAAACCATATTAGTGTAATTTTGCACCTTATAAGACTAACTTGCCACCATATATGGGTAAAATTAATATGTTAACATCATAAGCATCCAATTTGACATCCTTTAACCATCTCTTGGTACCACTTTCATACGAGTCAATTTTGGTCCACATTTTGGCTCTAATCTACCATGTAAGTCACTTTAAACCATATTAGAGTAAATTTGCACCTTATAAGACTCACCTACCACCATATGTTGGAAGAATTAAGATGTTAATATCATAAACATTCAATTCGACATCCTTTAACCATATCTTGGTACCACTTTCATAAGAGTTAATTTTGGTCCATATTTTGGCTCTAATCAATCACATAAGTCACTTTAAACCATATTAGAGTAATTTTGCACCTTATAAGACTAACTTTCTACCATATATTCGTACAATTAACATGATAACATCATAAACATCCAATTTGACATCCTTTAGCCACCTCTTGGTACCACTTTCATACGAGTCAATTTTGGTCCACATTTTGGCTCTAATCAACCATGTAAGTCACTTCACACCATATTAGAGAGATTTTGCAACTTATAAGACTCACTTTCAACCATATATTTGAACAATTAACATGTTAACATCATAAACATCCAATTTGCCATCCTTTAACCACATCTTGGTACCACTTACATACGAGTCAATTTTGGTCCATATTTTGGCTCTAATCAACCACGTAAGTCACTTTAAACCATATTAGAGTAATTTTGCACCTTAAAAGACTCACTTTCAACCATATATTGGTACAATTAACATGTTATTATCATAAACATTCAATTTGACATCCTTTAGCCACCTCTTGGTTCAACTTTCATACGAGTCAATTTTGGTCCATATTTTGGCTATAATCAACCACGCAAGTCACTTTAAACCATATCAGAGTAATTTTGCACCTTATAAGACTCACTTTCAACCATATATTGGTACAATTAACATGTTAACATCATAAACATTCAATTTGATATCCTTTAACCACCTCTTCGTACCACTTTCATACGAGTCAATTTTGGTCCACATTTTAGCTCTAATCAACCATGTAAGTCACTTTGCACCATATTAGAGTTATTTTGCACCCTATAAGAGTCACTTTCAACCATATTTTGGTACAATTAACATGTTAACATCATAAACATCCAATTTGACATCCTTTAACCACCTCAATTAGAGTTATTTTGCACCCTATAAGAGTCACTTTCAACCATATATTGGTACAATTAACATATTAACATCATAAACATCCAATTTGACATCCTTTAACCACCTCTTAGTACCACTTTCATACGAGTCAATATTGGTCCATATTTTGGCTCTAAACAACCATGTAAGTCACTTTAAACCATATTAGAGTAATTTTGCACCTTATAAGACTATCTTTCCACCATATATTGGTTGAATTAACATATTAACATCATAAACATCCAATTTGACATCCTTTAACCATCTCTTGGTACCACTTTCATTAGAGTCAATTTTGGTCCACATTTTGGCTCTAATCTACCATGTAAGTCACTTTAAACCATATTAGAGTAATTTTGCACCTTATAAGACTCACTTTCAACCATATACTGGTACAATTAACATGTTAACATCATAAACATCCAATTTGACATCCTTTAACCACCTCTTGGTACCACTTTCATACGAGTCAATTTTGGTCCACATTTTGGCTCTAATCAACCATGTAAGTCACTTTACACCATATTAGAGTTATTTTGCACCCTATAAGAGTCACTTTAAACTATATAATGGTATAATTAACATTTTAACATCATAAACATCCAATTTGGCATCCTTTTACCACCTATTGGTACCACTTTCATAAGAGTCAATTTTGGTCCAAATTTTGGCTCTAATCAACTATATAAGTGAAATCCTTTAACCATCTCTTGCTACCACTTTCATACGAGTCAATTTTGGTCCACATTTTGGCTCTAATCAACCATGTAAGTCACTTTAAACCATATTAGAGTAATTTTGCACCTTATAAGACTCACTTTCAACAATATATTTGTACAATTAACATGTTAACATCATAAACATCCAATTTGACATCCTTTAACCACCTCTTAGTACAACTTTCACACGAGTAAATATTGGTCCATATTTTGGCTCTAATCAACCATGTAAGTCACTTTAAACGATATTAGAGTAATTTTCACCTTATAAGACTAACTTTCTACCATATATTGGTACAATTAACATGATAACATCATAAACATCCAATTTGACATCCTTTAGCCACCTCTTGGTACCACTTTCATACGAGTCAATTTTGGTCCATATTTTGGCTCTAATCAACCATGTAAGTCACTATAAACAATATCAGAGTAATTTTGCACCTTATAAGACTCACATTCAACCATATATTGGTACAATTAACATGCTAACATTATAAACATCCAATTTGACATCCTTTAACCACTTCTTAGTACAACTTTCATACGAGTCAATATTGGTCCATATTTTGGCTTTAATCAACCATGTAAGTCACTTTAAACCATATTAGTGTAATTTTGCACCTTATAAGACTAGCTTGCCACCATATATGGGTAAAATTAATTTGTTAACATCATAAGCATCCAATTTGACATCCTTTAACCATCTCTTGGTACCACTTTCATACGAGTCAATTTTGGTCCACATTTTGGCTCTAATCTACCATGTAAGTCACTTTAAACCATATTAGAGTAAATTTGCACCTTATAAGACTCACCTGCCACCATATGTTGGAAGAATTAAGATGTTAATATCATAAACATTCAATTCGACATCCTTTAACCATATCTTGGTACCACTTTCATAAGAGTTAATTTTGGTCCATATTTTGGCTCTAATCAACCACATAAGTCACTTTAAACCATATTAGAGTAATTTTGCACCTTATAAGACTAACTTTCTACCATATATTCGTACAATTAACATGATAACATCATAAACATCCAATTTGACATCCTTTAGCCACCTCTTGGTACCACTTTCATACGAGTCAATTTTGGTCCACATTTTGGCTCTAATCAACCATGTAAGTCACTTCACACCATATTAGAGAGATTTTGGAACTTATAAGACTCACTTTCAACCATATATTTGTACAATTAACATGTTAACATCATAAACATCCAATTTGCCATCCTTTAACCACATCTTGGTACCACTTACATACGAGTCAATTTTGGTCCACATTTTGGCTCTAATCAACCACGAAAGTCACTTTAAACCATATTAGAGTAATTTTGCACCTTAAAAGACTCACTTTCAACCATATATTGGTACAATTAACATGTTATTATCATAAACATTCAATTTGACATCCTTTAGCCACCTCTTGGTTCCACTTTCATACGAGTCAATTTTGGTCCATATTTTGGCTATAATCAACCACGCAAGTCACTTTAAACCATATCGGAGTAATTTTGCACCTTATAAGACTCACTTTCAACCATATATTGGTACAATTAACATGTTAACATCATAAACATTCAATTTGACATCCTTTAACCACCTCTTCGTACCACTTTCATACGAGTCAATTTTGGTCCACATTTTAGCTCTAATCAACCATGTAAGTCACTTTACACCATATTAGAGTTATTTTGCACCCTATAAGAGTCACTTTCAACCATATTTTGGTACAATTAACATGTTAACATCATAAACATCCAATTTGACATCCTTTAACCACCTCAATTAGAGTTATTTTGCACCCTATAAGAGTCACTTTCAACCATATTTTGGTACAATTAACATATTAACATCATAAACATCCAATTTGACATCCTTTAACCACCTCTTAGTACCACTTTCATACGAGTCAATATTGGTCCATATTTTGGCTCTAAACAACCATGTAAGTCACTTTAAACCATATTAGAGTAATTTTGCACCTTATAAGACTATCTTTCCACCATATATTGGTTGAATTAACATATTAACATCATAAACATCCAATTTGACATCCTTTAACCATCTCTTGGTACCACTTTCATTAGAGTCAATTTTGGTCCACATTTTGGCTCTAATCTACCATGTAAGTCACTTTAAACCATATTAGAGTAATTTTGCACCTTATAAGACTCACTTTCAACCATATACTGGTACAATTAACATGTTAACATCATAAACATCCAATTTGACATCCTTTAACCACCTCTTGGTACCACTTTCATACGAGTCAATTTTGGTCCACATTTTGGCTCTAATCAACCATGTAAGTCACTTTACACCATATTAGAGTTATTTTGCACCCTATAAGAGTCACTTTCAACTATATAATGGTATAATTAACATTTTAACATCATAAACATCCAATTTGGCATCCTTTTACCACCTATTGGTACCACTTTCATAAGAGTCAATTTTGGTCCAAATTTTGGCTCTAATCAACCATATAAGTGAAATCCTTTAACCATCTCTTGCTACCACTTTCATACGAGTCAATTTTGGTCCACATTTTGGCTCTAATCAACCATGTAAGTCACTTTAAACCATATTAGAGTAATTTTGCACCTTATAAGACTCACTTTCAACAATATATTTGTACAATTAACATGTTAACATCATAAACATCCAATTTGACATCCTTTAACCACCTCTTAGTACAACTTTCACACGAGTCAATATTGGTCCATATTTTGGCTCTAATCAACCATGTAAGTCACTTTAAACGATATTAGAGTAATTTTCACCTTATAAGACTAACTTTCTACCATATATTGGTACAATTAACATGATAACATCATAAACATCCAATTTGACATCCTTTAGCCACCTCTTGGTACCACTTTCATACGAGTCAATTTTGGTCCATATTTTGGCTCTAATCAACCATGTAAGTCACTTTAAACAATATCAGAGTAATTTTGCACCTTAAAAGACTCACATTCAACCATATATTGGTACAATTAACATGCTAACATTATAAACATCCAATTTGACATCCTTTAACCACTTCTTAGTACAA
Organism: Apium graveolens; assembly: GCF_009905375.1. Lineage (NCBI taxonomy): Eukaryota > Viridiplantae > Streptophyta > Magnoliopsida > Apiales > Apiaceae > Apium > Apium graveolens. The sequence continues at coordinate 47,496,039 of NC_133647.1, read as the reverse complement.
CTTTCATACGAGTCAATATTGGTCCATATTTTGGCTTTAATCAACCATGTAAGTCACTTTAAACCATATTAGTGTAATTTTGCACCTTATAAGACTAACTTGCCACCATATATGGGTAAAATTAATATGTTAACATCATAAGCATCCAATTTGACATCCTTTAACCATCTCTTGGTACCACTTTCATACGAGTCAATTTTGGTCCACATTTTGGCTCTAATCTACCATGTAAGTCACTTTAAACCATATTAGAGTAAATTTGCACCTTATAAGACTCACCTGCCACCATATGTTGGAAGAATTAAGATGTTAATATCATAAACATTCAATTCGACATCCTTTAACCATATCTTGGTACCACTTTCATAAGAGTTAATTTTGGTCCTTATTTTGGCTCTAATCAACCACATAAGTCACTTTAAACCATATTAGAGTAATTTTGCACCTTATAAGACTAACTTTCTACCATATATTTGTACAATTAACATGATAACATCATAAACATCCAATTTGACATCCTTTAGCCACCTCCTGGTACCACTTTCATATGAGTCAATTTTGGTCCACATTTTGGCTCTAATCAACCATGTAAGTCACTTCACACCATATTAGAGAGATTTTGGAACTTATAAGACTCACTTTCAACCATATATTTGTACAATTAACATGTTAACATCATAAACATCCAATTTGCCATCCTTTAACCACATCTTGGTACCACTTACATACGAGTCAATTTTGGTCCACATTTTGGCTCTAATCAACCACGTAAGTCACTTTAAACCATATTAGAGTAATTTTGCACCTTAAAAGACTCACTTTCAACCATATATTGGTACAATTAACATGTTATTATCATAAACATTCAATTTGACATCCTTTAGCCACCTCTTGGTTCTACTTTCATACGAGTCAATTTTGGTCCATATTTTGGCTATAATCAACCACGCAAGTCACTTTAAACCATATCAGAGTAATTTTGCACCTTATAAGACTCACTTTCAACCATATATTGGTACAATTAACATGTTAACATCATAAACATTCAATTTGACATCCTTTAACCACCTCTTCGTACCACTTTCATACGAGTCAATTTTGGTCCACATTTTAGCTCTAATCAACCATGTAAGTCACTTTACACCGTATTAGAGTTATTTTGCACCCTATAAGAGTCACTTTCAACTATATTTTGGTACAATTAACATGTTAACATCATAAACATCCAATTTGACATCCTTTAACCACCTCAATTAGAGTTATTTTGCACCCTATAAGAGTCACTTTCAACCATATTTTGGTACAATTAACATATTAACATCATAAACATCCAATTTGACATCCTTTAACCACCTCTTAGTACCACTTTCATACGAGTCAATATTGGTCCATATTTTGGCTCTAAACAACCATGTAAGTCACTTTAAACCATATTAGAGTAATTTTGCACCTTATAAGACTATCTTTCCACCATATATTGGTTGAATTAACATATTAACATCATAAACATCCAATTTGACATCCTTTAACCATCTCTTGGTACCACTTTCATTAGAGTCAATTTTGGTCCACATTTTGGCTCTAATCTACCATGTAAGTCACTTTAAACCATATTAGAGTAATTTTGCACCTTATAAGACTCACTTTCAACCATATACTTGTACAATTAACAAGTTAACATCATAAACATCCAATTTGACATCCTTTAACCACCTCTTGGTACCACTTTCATACGAGTCAATTTTGGTCCACATTTTGGCTCTAATCAACCATGTAAGTCACTTTACACCATATTAGAGTTACTTTGCACCCTATAAGAGTCACTTTCAACTATATAATGGTATAATTAACATTTTAACATCATAAACATCCAATTTGGCATCCTTTTACCACCTATTGGTACCACTTTCATAAGAGTCAATTTTGGTCCAAATTTTGGCTCTAATCAACCATATAAGTGAAATCATTTAACCATCTCTTGCTACCACTTTCATACGTGTCAATTTTGGTCCACATTTTGGCTCTAATCAACCATGTAAGTCACATTAAACCATATTAGAGTAATTTTGCACCTTATAAGACTCACTTTCAACCATATATTTGTACAATTAACATGTTAACATCATAAACATACAATTTGACATCCTTTAACCACCTCTTAGTACAACTTTCACACGAGTCAATATTGGTCCATATTTTGGCTCTAATCAACCATGTAAGTCACTTTAAACAATATTAGAGTAATTTTCACCTTATAAGACTAACTTTCTACCATATATTGGTACAATTAACATGATAACATCATAAACATCCAATTTGACATCCTTTAGCCACCTCTTGGCACCACTTTCATATGAGTCAATTTTGGTCCATATTTTGGCTCTAATCAACCATGTAAGTCACTTTAAACAATATCAGAGTAATTTTGCACCTTATAAGACTCACATTCAACCATATATTGGTACAATTAACATGCTAACATTATAAACATCCAATTTGACATCCTTTAACCACTTCTTAGTACAACTTTCATACGAGTCAATATTGGTCCATATTTTGGCTTCAATCAACCATGTAAGTCACTTTAAACCATATTAGAGTAATTTTGCACCTTATAAGACTAACTTGCCACCATATATGGGTAAAATTAATATGTTAACATCATAAGCATCCAATTTGACATCCTTTAACCATCTCTTGGTACCACTTTCATACGAGTCAATTTTGGTAAACATTTTGGCTCTAATCTACCATGTAAGTCACTTTAAACCATATTGGAGTAAATTTGCACCTTATAAGACTCACATGCTACCATATGTTGGAAGAATTAAGATGTTAATATCATAAACATTCAATTCGACATCCTTTAACCATATCTTGGTACCACTTTCATAAGAGTTAATTTTGGTCCATATTTTGGCTCTAATCAACCACATAAGTCACTTTAAACCATATTAGAGTAATTTTGCACCTTATAAGACTAACTTTCTACCATATATTCGTACAATTAACATGATAACATCATAAACATCCAATTTGACATCCTTTAGCCACCTCTTGGTACCACTTTCATACGAGTCAATTTTGGTCCACATTTTGGCTCTAATCAACCATGTAAGTCACTTCACACCATATTAGAGAGATTTTGCAACTTATAAGACTCACTTTCAACCATATATTTGTACAATTAACATGTTAACATCATAAACATCCAATTTGCCATCCTTTAACCACATCTTGGTACCACTTACATACGAGTCAATTTTGGTCCACATTTTGGCTCTAATCAACCACGTAAGTCACTTTAAACCATATTAGAGTAATTTTGCACCTTAAAAGACTCACTTTCAACCATATATTGGTACAATTAACATGTTATTATCATAAATATTCAATTTGACATCCTTTAGCCACCCCTTGGTTCCACTTTCATACGAGTCAATTTTGGTCCATATTTTGCTATAATCAACCACGCAAGTCACTTTAAACCATATCAGAGTAATTTTGCACCTTATAAGACTCACTTTCAACCATATATTGGTACAATTAACATGTTAACATCATAAACATTCAATTTGACATCCTTTAACCACCTCTTCGTACCACTTTCATACGAGTCAATTTTGGTCCACATTTTAACTCTAATCAATCATGTAAGTCACTTTACACCAGATTAGAGTTATTTTGCACCCTATAAGAGTCACTTTCAACCATATTTTGGTACAATTAACATGTTAACATCATAAACATCCAATTTGACATCCTTTAACCACCTCAATTAGAGTTATTTTGCACCCTATAAGAGTCACTTTCAACCATATTTTGGTACAATTAACATATTAACATCATAAACATCCAATTTGACGTCCTTTAACCACCTCTTAGTACCACTTTCATACGAGTCAATATTGGTCCATATTTTGGCTCTAAACAACCATGTAAGTCACTTTAAACCATATTAGAGTAATTTTGCACCTTATAAGACTATCTTTCCACCATATATTGGTTGAATTAACATATTAACATCATAAACATCCAATTTGACATCCTTTAACCATCACTTGGTACCACTTTCATTAGAGTCAATTTGGTCCACATTTTGGCTCTAATCTACCATGTAAGTCACTTTAAACCATATTAGAGTAATTTTGCACCTTATAAGACTCACTTTCAACCATATATTGGTACAATTAACATGTTAACATCATAAACATCCAATTTGACATCCTTTAACCACCTCTTGGTACCACTTTCATACGAGTCAATTTTGGTCCACATTTTGGCTCTAATCAACCATGTAAGTCATTTTACACCATATTAGAGTTATTTTGCACCCTATAAGAGTCACTTTCAACTATATAATGGTATAATTAACATTTTAACATCATAAACATCCAATTTGGCATCCTTTTACCACCTATTGGTACCACTTTCATAAGAGTCAATTTTGGTCCAAATTTTGGCTCTAATCAACCATATAAGTGAAATCCTTTAGCCACCTCTTGGTACCACTTTCATACGAGTCAATTTTGGTCCACATTTTGGCTCTAATGAACCATGTAAGTCACTTTAAACCATATCAGAGTAATTTTGCACCTTATAAGACTCACATTCAACCATATATTGGTACAATTAACATGCTAACATTATAAACATCCAATTTGACATCCTTTAACCACTTCTTAGTACAACTTTCATACGAGTCAATATTAGTCCATATTTTGGCTTTAATCAAACATGTAAGTCACTTTAAACCATATTAGAGTAATTTTGCACCTTATAAGACTAGCTTGCCACCATATATGGGTAGAATTAATATGTTAACATCATAAGCATCCAATTTGACATCCTTTAACCATCTCTTGGTACCACTTTCATACGAGTCAATTTTGGTCCACATTTTGGCTCTAATCTACCATGTAAGTCACTTTAAACCATATTAGAGTAAATTTGCACCTTATAAGACTCACTTGCCGCCATATATTGGAAGAATTAAGATGTTAATATCATAAGCATTCAATTCGACATCCTTTAACCATATCTTGGTACCACTTTCATACGAGTTAATTTTGGTCCATATTTTGGCTCTAATCAACCACATAAGTCACTTTAAACCATATTAGAGTAATTTTGCACCTTATAAGATTAACTTTCTACCATATATTGGTACAATTAACATGATAACATCATAAACATCCAATTTGACATCCTTTAGCCACCTCTTGGTACCACTTTCATACGAGTCAATTTTGGTCCACATTTTGGCTCTAATCAACCATGTAAGTCACTTCACACCATATTAGAGAGATTTTGCAACTTATAAGACTCACTTTCAACCATATATTTGTACAATTAACATGTTAACATCATAAACATCCAATTTGCCATCCTTTAACCACATCTTGGTACCACTTACATACGAGTCAATTTTGGTCCACATTTTGGCTCTAATCAACCACGTAAGTCACTTTAAACCATATTAGAGTAATTTTGCACCTTAAAAGACTCACTTTCAACCATATATTGGTACAATTAACATGTTATTATCATAAATATTCAATTTGACATCCTTTAGCCACCCCTTGGTTCCACTTTCATACAAGTCAATTTTGGTCCATATTTTGCTATAATCAACCACGCAAGTCACTTTAAACCATATCAGAGTAATTTTGCACCTTATAAGACTCACTTTCAATCATATATTGGTACAATTAACATGTTAACATCATAAACATTCAATTTGACATCCTTTAACCACCTCTTCGTACCACTTTCATACGAGTCAATTTTGGTCCACATTTTAACTCTAATCAACCATGTAAGTCACTTTACACCATATTAGAGTTATTTTGCACCCTATAAGAGTCACTTTCAACCATATTTTGGTACAATTAACATGTTAACATCATAAACATCCAATTTGACATCCTTTAACCACCTCAATTAGAGTTATTTTGCACCCTATAAGAGTCACTTTCAACCATATTTTGGTACAATTAACATATTAACATCATAAACATCCAATTTGACGTCCTTTAACCACCTCTTAGTACCACTTTCATACGAGTCAATATTGGTCCATATTTTGGCTCTAAACAACCATGTAAGTCACTTTAAACCATATTAGAGTAATTTTGCACCTTATAAGACTATCTTTCCACCATATATTGGTTGAATTAACATATTAACATCATAAACATCCAATTTGACATCCTTTAACCATCACTTGGTACCACTTTCATTAGAGTCAATTTGGTCCACATTTTGGCTCTAATCTACCATGTAAGTCACTTTAAACCATATTAGAGTAATTTTGCACCTTATAAGACTCACTTTCAACCATATATTGGTACAATTAACATGTTAACATCATAAACATCCAATTTGACATCCTTTAACCACCTCTTGGTACCACTTTCATACGAGTCAATTTTGGTCCACATTTTGGCTCTAATCAACCATGTAAGTCATTTTACACCATATTAGAGTTATTTTGCACCCTATAAGAGTCACTTTCAACTATATAATGGTATAATTAACATTTTAACATCATAAACATCCAATTTGGCATCCTTTTACCACCTATTGGTACCACTTTCATAAGAGTCAATTTTGGTCCAAATTTTGGCTCTAATCAACCATATAAGTGAAATCCTTTAGCCACCTCTTGGTACCACTTTCATACGAGTCAATTTTGGTCCACATTTTGGCTCTAATCAACCATGTAAGTCACTTTAAACCATATCAGAGTAATTTTGCACCTTATAAGACTCACATTCAACCATATATTGGTACAATTAACATGCTAACATTATAAACATCCAATTTGACATCCTTTAACCACTTCTTAGTACAACTTTCATACGAGTCAATATTAGTCCATATTTTGGCTTTAATCAAACATGTAAGTCACTTTAAACCATATTAGAGTAATTTTGCACCTTATAAGACTAGCTTGCCACCATATATGGGTAGAATTAATATGTTAACATCATAAGCATCCAATTTGACATCCTTTAACCATCTCTTGGTACCACTTTCATACGAGTCAATTTTGGTCCACATTTTGGCTCTAATCTACCATGTAAGTCACTTTAAACCATATTAGAGTAAATTTGCACCTTATAAGACTCACTTTCCGCCATATATTGGAAGAATTAAGATGTTAATATCATAAACATTCAATTCGACATCCTTTAACCATATCTTGGTACCACTTTCATACGAGTTAATTTTGGTCCATATTTTGGCTCTAATCAACCACATAAGTCACTTTAAACCATATTAGAGTAATTTTGCACCTTATAAGATTAACTTTCTACCATATATTGGTACAATTAACATGATAACATCATAAACATCCAATTTGACATCCTTTAGCCACCTCTTGGTACCACTTTCATACGAGTCAATTTTGGTCCACATTTTGGCTCTAATCAACCATGTAAGTCACTTCACACCATATTAGAGAGATTTTGCAACTTATAAGACTCACTTTCAACCATATATTTGTACAATTAACATGTTAACATCATAAACATCCAATTTGACATCCTTTAACCACATCTTGGTACCACTTACATACGAGTCAATTTTGGTCCACATTTTGGCTCTAATCAACCACGTAAGTCACTTTAAACCATATTAGAGTAATTTTGCACCTTAAAAGACTCACTTTCAACCATATATTGGTACAATTAACATGTTATTATCATAAACATTCAATTTGACATCCTTTAGCCACCTCTTGGTACCACTTTCATACGAGTCAATTTTGGTCCATATTTTGGCTATAATCAACCACGCAAGTCACTTTAAACCATATCAGAGTAATTTTGCACCTTATAAGACTCACTTTCAACCATATATGGGTACAATTAACATGTTAACTGTTATTTCTAGAGAACTAACAATGAGATTTATAGAAGGGGGGTTGAATGTAAATCTCAAAACTTTTTCAAGTTTTGAGCAGTTTATAAAGACTGTGTGTTCAAGATGAACAAGTGTGTGAATTGCTTTAAGCTGATACAGACAGATATATATTCAAACACAAATGTAAAGAACACAATAAACCTTTAAAAACTTTTCTGGTGGATTTGTTGTTCCACCAGAGATGGTATTTCAGAAATTCTGTGATCTAAGAATTTGATCACAGCTGCATCCTAGTACAAACTAGATAATTTTTCTCTCAAGATTTTTCTAAACAGCTCTGGAAAAATTCTTTTTTTTAATTACTAGCTACTACTTGGTTTATATATTACAAAGTTTACAAGTGAAGACAAGGATATATAAAATAATAAAGTAAGATCTCCACTTGTTTCTTCTCCAGTTCACTCCAGTACTTTGTTGACTTAATGTCTCTTTATACTAGAGTAGAACGGCTGCTTTTTCTGATGTTCCTGAAATTAGGCTGCCACATTTCAGTTATCTCTGTTCACCCACGTGCCTCTGTTTGTAGGTACAACTACCACTTATCAACGGTTAATCAACAGAACATCCGTTGAAGCTTTCATCCGTTGATGCACTCATCCGTTGAAGGATGTTATCCGTTGAAGCTTTAGAGACATCCGTTGAAGCTTAGCTTCTCATCCGTTGAAGGTCTTTAAGTCATCCGTTGATACCACTTCATTTATACAAAATTACAAGGCATGAAATATTTACAATTGGCCTTCCTATCTGCATATCTTCTAGTAGTCAACATGACTCATAGTTTCTCTCAACTTCTAAGAATTACATCTTAAATACAGAGACTGAAATATGCTACAACACTAGACTTATTTCTAAGTAAAGCTACACCATCAACGGATAGCCAAAGTGGTCTTATCCGTTGAGGCTACAGACACTGAATTTCTACTTAAGTGTTTTGTTAAACATATCATCAAACTAATGCACATATATTCCTAACAATCTCCCCCTATTTATGTCTATAAGAATTGTAGGCATAAATTCAGGGTTAACTTGATGATAACAAAACACTTAACAGATATATGAATTGAAACTAAGTAGAAATTTGAAAATGCTGCAAAAATGTATGTACTAGGAGGAAATTGAAGATTTACAGTATTTCCAAGATACTCCTTTAGCCTGAGCAAATCATCTTTTTCTTCTTTGTTCCCTGGTTTTCTTTCCTAGCCCTTTGTCATTTTCCTCAATTTGGAGTTGGAGTTGTCTGAAGAATTCAGCTTCATCTTCAACACTGATATCCAACTTAGATTGCATTTCCTTGAGAGTTTCATTGCTGGCAATCTTGAGTTGGTCTTCAAGTCTGAAAAATCTTCTGACTCCTTTATCATCTCTAAATTCCATCAACCAATGAGGTGATTTATGAATTGTAATTCCCCTTTCTTGAATGAGTAAAGTCCTGGGTAAAGCATTGGGCTCCCTCCAAGTTTTCCTTATATTGGCAATCTTGTTGAGAATTTCAGTCTTGGCAGTTCTGGTAAAGCCAGAATCCTTTTGTATAGCTGAAAAGACTCTAATCAAGGTAGAGTAGCCTTCATTCAGAATCCTGTGGAGAGGCCATGTTCTTTCCCCAGCTCCTTTGTATCTGAACACTAATCTCTCTGGTAGCTGTCTGTAAGCAGCTATTCCTCTTACATCCTCCAGCTCATCCAGATAGAGTTCAATGTCTGAAATTTCTTTTATGTCACAGATGTGAACATAATCATCTTTAGAAATGGATGGCTTAGGCTTAGGCTTTTGTTTTTGAGTGAATTTCTTAGAGGTTATGGGAGGTGTAGATTTGGGTTTTCTTTTCTGTTTCTTTGGTAGTGGAAGAGTGGTTAGAAAGGTAGGCAATTTGATGGTGTCCCAATCAATAGGTTCCTCTTTTGGAATGATTGGTTCACTATGGATGTTTATAGTGGGATTAGCAACAAGAGGTTCAGGTATGGAAGGTAGTGGTTTAGATATAGATTTGGTTACTTCAGTATTATCTTCACTCGTTCTATGTGCCTTGGCCTTTCTTCTGTTTCCCTTCTGCCATTCCTCTCTTTCTTCCATACTCTCACCAAATATATTCCCAAAAACCTCATCTAGGTTTGCAATCTTGTCTTCACCCCTGACTTCAATTCCTTTCTCATCTTCAACTTGACTTGACTTTAGCTATTGTTCAAGCTTTGCTTGTGCTCTTTTGTCAGCCTTTAGTTGCTTGACTTCTTCCTTCTTGGCTATTGAGAATTTGGGATGTCCTTGCATCACACATATGCTCTTTCCCTCTCTAGAGATAATAGCCCTATTTCTCCTTACAGCCTCATCCATGGTCTCTTTGAGATAAGCAATACTCCTACCTAAAAGCTTGTTCTCATCAGCTTTTGGAGGAGGAAAGTCCACTTCTTTTAAAGGATTCTTTGTAGAGTCCTTATTGGATCTTTTATTGGGCTTGAGAATTATAGCTTGTAGTTCTTTGAAAGAAGCTTCTCCATCCTTATGTCTCCCTACTGGCTTGAGCTCCATGTTGATTGGTTCAATCTTTGTGCTATATTTCACAGATGTTGATTTATCTTGTGTAGAGCCAAACAACAGTTGCAACCTTTCATCAATTCTCCTCCTTTGCTCTTTCACTTGAATTTCAGCTGCTGCTAGCTGAATCAAATCAATTCCATCAGGCTTTCCTTTGATTTGAATGATTGGAGAAGTAGTGATGGCAGGAACTAGCACTTTAGATATTTTGATTTTTGTAGATGGCTCTCCTTCCCCTTCCCTTTTACTCTCCCCCTTTTTGTTATCATCAAGGAGAGGGGTCAAGCCTTGTGCTTTTGCCAGCTGCATTAGGAGACTGGTTTGAGATTGTTGGTTGTGAAGAATGGTGGCCACAGAATCTTCAATAACTTGAACTCTGTCTTCCAACTTGGCCAGCCTTTTCTCAGTAACTGATTCCTTTTTCAATCTCAAAACCAAGTCCTGCAATGTACCATAGGGCATGACTGAATCCAATTTTTCAAAACTGTAGGATTTCAAGTCAGCAATATCCTTCCTGAGATCATCCATACTCAGATTCTGCTTTACTTGCTGCAACTTCATGAGATGCAGTGAGTCCAGGTGAGCTTGAAGGATAGCCTTGATACTTGCATGTGAAGTGTTCTGAATGGCCTGTTGAATAGTGTTGATTTGTTTGACTAAGGAGACATTGAATTCCCCTGATCTATACTCCTTTGTCAAAGCCCATTCAGGTAGATTTGGAATTGAACTAGGGCCTTCATCTCCCCCTAAGTTCATGCTTCCATCAAAAGAAACAGAGTCATCATCATCAGAATTTACTCCAAATTCCTCAGATGGCTCACCAGCTGTAGAAGGCATCTTGTTAATAGCAGCTTTATCCCTTTGAAGAGATTCTGTTGTGTGTACTAGATGTAGTGTCTTTTCTGCCTCCTCATTGCCCTGAGCAGCCAACATTTGATAGGCTGACACAGGATGAGTAAAAGTGTCAGCATCCAAGGAAATGTTATCAATTACAGCTTTGTAATGTTGCTGAAATTGTCTTTCCTTTTCAGCATCATCCACAATCATTGACTCACTAGCAATGGCTGGTTCCACCCTTATATCTACTGTACCTGCCTTTCTCTCTTTTTCTCTATGTTCTTGCATCAGGGGCTCCCCCTGGCTCACACAACTCACTCCCTCACCTTCACCTACTAAGGTGGTACTCCTCTCACTTACTTTTGCCATGCTGGAAGAAATAGCATGCATTTTTGAGCTCTCAATCTCTCCTTTTGCCTGGGAGCAACCCAGCCTCTCACTCAAATTTTCACTCCCTTCCCTCAATCCTAAGAGTGATTGCACAGTATTCATGTCTTCTACACTTGGAATTGATTCAGTTATGTGTGGAGAGACTATCAACGGATGTGGAATATCCGTTGAAGGTGAAACTGATGTTATCAACGGATAACTGCTGTTAAGCTTATCCGTTGAAGAGCAACCACTTGTCAACGGATGAGTGATATCCGTTGAAGAAGGAAAAGAAGTTGAAATTGAAAGTGATATAACTGTTGAATCTGTGTTGATTGATTTGAGATGTGGTGACACAGATCCTTCAATTATATCTGAAAGAATTTGCGGGTGATCCAACAAATCATCTAAGAGATGATGATCACCTGTATTTGAATGGGGCTCCTCCCTGAGTTGTAAAGAGGGAGAATCAGGAATTGATGGGAATAACATATCCACATCCAGAGATGGTGATGAAGTGTTTGGTGATTGATGTGTGATTATTGTGAGAGAATGGGGCTGTGACTCCACATTTATTGGAGCCACATCAAACTGAGTTTGAGAAGGCATAGATACAGATGGATGTATCTGTGCAGTGTGTGCACCCTGTGTAGAAGATTGGGTTCTAGCCTTCTTTCTTCTAATAAAAGCTTTTGTTGGTGAGTGTTTGGCTTCAGTGTCCCTCCCTCGTTTGTTCTGTGTTCCTGGTTGGGAACTATTTTCAATAGTAACATCCTTTTGGGAGGATGCAACTAGGGATGTGCTAGATACCTTTTCAACCACCACAGCTTTTTGAGAAACTGTGGCTTGGCTATCTTGGGAAGCACTTAACTCTCCTTCCTTATCCTGGGGGTTTCTTTGATGTTCACCCCTCCCCTCACCACTCACACCCTGTTCACTCCCCTCAGGGTTAATGGTTGGTGTTACAACTGTTGTCTTTTGAGAAACAACAGAGGTGGTTTTCTATGTCTTTGATTTTGAAAGTTTAGTTTTGGTGACCTTGGTAGAAATCTGTTGGAGCATTGTCACAGATTTCATGGCCACACTAGAAGATAAAGAAATAGAGGGGTTGGAAGAAGTAGGAGTTGTAGATGCAGTTACCTCACCTACCTGAGGTGCATTCATGATTCGTAAATATACCAATGGCACACTGCTGTTGAGATCCATTCTCAATAAATCTGCAAGAACTCTTTTCTCTTGTGCCCAGCACTTGAGTTTATTATTCTCATTGATTATGACCAAACCTTCAGCAACATGGTTAGCCAATAACATAAAGAATCTAGCATAATAGATGTTATTAGGTCTATTAGCTTTGTTACCTAATCTAGTACCCAATTCTAGCATCACATAGTTGCTAAGGTTAAAATACCTATCAGAAACAAGCATATAGAGCATATTAACAAGAGATGAAGTTATGGCATCAAAATTACTAATTTTCCCAGAGAAAACCTTTATAAAGGCATCCCCAAGAAAACTCCATTCTTTCCTAAGGCCTTTTCTTCTAATACTCCCTAAACTAGCAGAGTTAAGAGAATAACCTATGGAATCTAACATGCTGGATACATCATTATCAGTGTGTGGTGTCATGGCATTGTTCTCAGGTAATTTAAAACATGCTTGTAAATCATCACAGTTAATACAGTGATTTTTACCTTTGAGAGTGAAGGAGATAGTCATATCTATGGAGTTGAACTCAGCAGTTGTCCAAATCTCCTCAACTACTTCACAGTAAATCGTTGGGGCTTCCAGCATTGCATAGCTAAGTTTACAGTTTTTGATGAAGTCCATCATTTTGTGATAGTCTGAATGGGCTTCATTCTTTTCTACCAAAGCTATGAAATTGTTCTTCTCATAGATGAACCCAGATTGAGACAAAATTTTCACGACTGGTGCCATTGTTGTGAGTAGAAATTGCAGAGAATAACTTGAAGGTTTTGCAGAGAGAAAATGGTAAATGCTTGAAATTTTAAGAAAGCGTAAAGTAAAAATGAAAAATCAGAAGGGCTTATATGCTTTCAATAAGTATATGTTAGTGAATTTCAGCCGTTTAAGAATAAACTGTAAATATTCTAACAACTACCTTTAAAACCAATACATACAGATGTATGTATGAGTATCAACGGTTAAGAAAATAGAATCAACGGCTGTGAAACACCTGAATCGACTGATGTGACATTTCAACGGATAAGGCAAATTGTCATCCGTTGAAAGGTACTTCAGTTTTATCCGTTGACGGATAAAAATTCCAGAAATGTATTTGTCTTTCAACGGATAATGAATATCCGTTGATAGAGCAATTTTGACTTTCAACGGATAGGAAACATCCGTTGATGGTATAAACTTTGTTAAAAGTCAAATTTGTTCTAGCAACTAATATATTTCAGGCTTCAATTCAAATTGCAATAAGGACATGAATTTTAAGAGTAATTAAGCATACCTAGCTCACTTACTAATCTTGTGAATGTTGATTCATCAAGTGGCTTGGTAAATATGTCTGCAATTTGTTGTTCACTTGGAACAAAATGTAGTTCCACTGTACCATTCATAACATGCTCCCTAATGAAGTGGTACTTGATATCAATGTGCTTGGTTCTTGAGTGCTGTACAGGATTCTCTGTTATGGCTATGGCACTTGTGTTGTCACAAAAGATAGGAATTCTATCAACATGAAGTCCATAGTCAAGGAGTTGATTTCTCATCCAGAACACTTGAGAGCAGCAACTTCCAGCAGCAATGTATTCAGCCTCAGCTGTAGAAGTAGAGACTGAATTTTGCTTTTTGCTAAACCATGATACAAGCTTGTTTCCCAGGAATTGGCAGGAGCCTGTTGTACTTTTCCTGTCTATTTTACAACCTGCATAGTCTGCATCTGAATAACCAATTAGATCAAAGCTAGATTCTCTAGGATACCAAATACCTAAATTTGGTGTACCCTTGAGATATCTGAAAATCCTTTTGATAGCTATTAAGTGAGACTCCCTAGGATCAGCTTGAAATCTAGCACACAGACATGTAGCAAACATTATATCTGGTCTGCTAGCAGTTAAATATAAAAGTGAACCAACCATGCCTCTATAACTTGTAATGTCCACAGACCTTTCAGTCTTATTAAATTCAAGTTTGGTGGCAGTGGCCATGGGAGTTTTTGCAGATGAACATTCCATTAAGTCAAACTTCTTTAAAAGATCATGAATATATTTAGTTTGACTAATGAAAATTCCATTACTAACTTGTTTAATTTGTAAACCAAGAAAATAGGTTAGTTCTCCCATAAGGCTCATTTCATAATTACTTTGCATTAGCTTAGCAAACTTTTTACAAAGTTTATCATCTTTAGAACCAAATATTATGTCGTCTACATAAATTTGAACAAGTATACTAGAGCCATTAACATTCCTAAAGAAGAGAGTTTTATCAACAGTACCTCTAGTGAAGTGATTCTCCAAAAGAAATTTTGATAAGGTTTCATACCAGGCTCTAGGTGCTTGCTTCAGTCCATAGAGTGCTTTCAACAGATAATATACATAGTCTGGAAAATTTGGATCTTCAAATCCTGGAGGTTGACTTACATAGACTTCTTCCTCTAATTTCCCATTTAGAAATGCACTCTTGACATCCATTTGATAGACTTTGAAATTGGCATGAGCTGCATAGGCTAGAAAAATTCTGATGGCTTCAAGTCTTGCAACAGGAGCATATGTCTCATCAAAATCTATTCCCTCTTGCTGAGAATAGCCTTTAGCAACCAATCTGGCTTTATTCCTTATGATAATGCCATTTTCATCCATCTTGTTTCTGAATACCCATTTTGTGTCAATAGGACTCTTGTTCTTTGGTTTGGGTACCAGCTTCCAAACTTGGTTTCTCTCAAATTGGTTTAGCTCTTCCTGCATAGCTAATATCCAATCTGGATCCAATAAGGCTTCTTCCACTTTCTTAGGTTCCTCCTGAGATAGAAAACTATTATACAGACATTCATCTTGAGTAGCTCTTCTTGTTTGCACTTTAGATGATGCATCACCAATGATCAGTTCAAAGGGATGATTCTTGGTCCATTTCCTTTGAAGTGGAAGATGTGCTCTAGATGAGGTGGCCTCAGTATTTTCATGATGTGAGACAGAGTGTTGACTAGTTGAAACTCCCCCTGAGTTGTTGGTCCTTTGCAGGGAACTTGGAGTTCTATCAACTGATGATGTAAATCGATTATCCGTTGATAAACTATGATCAACGGATGCTTCATTTAGTACTTCAACGGATGATACACCATGTCTTTTAACGGATACTGCATTGCCTCTATCAACGGATGCAGAATTCTGACTTTCAATGGATGCAGTATTTTGTGCATTATCCAAGGGCATGTTTTGAATCCCTTTTGAAGTGTTATCTCCATCAATCTCCTCTTCACTATCATCACAATATATCTCAATGTTGTCAAATTTGAGTCTCTCATATTGTCCCTCATCTGTTAGTCCATCAATCTTTTTATCATCAAACACAACATGCACAGATTCCATAACAATGTTGGTTCTTAGATTGTAGACCCTATAAGATTTTCCAGCTGAATAACCAACAAATATCCCTTCATCAGCCTTTGCATCAAACTTCCCTTTATGGTCAGATTGATTCCTTAGTATAAAGCATTTACATCCAAAGACATGAAGAAAGTTTAGAGTTGGTTTTCTTCTCTTGAACAACTGATAAGGAGTCATGCCTTTAGCTTGATTGATCAAAGAGATATTTTGAGTGAAACAGGCACAATTAACAGCTTCAGCCCAGAAATATGTTGGTAACTTTGATTCTTCAAGCATTGTTCTGGCAGCCTCAATTAAAGATCTGTTCTTTCTTTCAACTACCCCATTTTGCTGAGGTGTTCTTGGAGCTGAGAACTCATGCATGATTCCATTTTCTTCACAGAACAGCCTCATTGATAAATTCTTGAACTCAGTTCCATTGTCACTCCTGATATTCCTAACCTTCAGGTCAGGATGATTATTGACTTGCCTGATGTGATTGATAATGATTTCACTTGCTTCATTCTTTGATCCAAGAAAATACACCCATGAAAACTTTGAGAAATCATCTACAATCACTAAGCAATATCTTTTTCTTGCAATTGACAATACATTGACTGGTCCAAACAAATCCATATGTAGCAGCTGTAATGGTTCATCAATTGTTGTTTCAAGCTTCTTTTTGAATGATGCTTTCCTTTGTTTGCCTTTCTGACAAGCATCACACAAACCATCCCTTGAGAATTCAACAAGAGGAATTCCTCTTACTAGGTCCTTTTTGACTAGATCATTCATTGTCTTGAAATTCAAATGGGATAGCTTCTTGTGCCATAGCCAACTCTCAACTGAACTTGCTTTGCTGAAGAGACAAGTAATAGATTCTGCATTTGCAGAGTTGAAGTCAGCTAAGTACACATTTCCTTTTCTAACTCCAGTTAGAACCACTTTGTTGTCTTTCTTACTAGTGACAACACAGGCTTCAGAATTGAAGGAAACTGTATTCCCTTTATCACATAGTTGACTGATGCTCAGTAAGTTATGTTTGAGACCATCAACTAATGCAACTTCATCAATGATGACATTCCTTGTTGAAATCAAGCCATATCCCATAGTAAACCCTTTGCTGTCATCTCCAAAGGTTATGCTAGGGCCAGCTCTTTCCTTAAACTCTGTGAGTAGGGAGAAATCTCCTGTCATGTGTCTTGAACAGCCACTGTCCAAGTACCATAGATTTCTTCTATTTCCCTGCACACCATAAAATCAATCAATTTGATTTTGGTACCCAAGTTTCCTTGGGTCCATTCTTGTTAGCCTTTCTCCTAGACTTCATTCCTCCTGCATCTCTAGACTTAGGTAACTTTGAGTCAACCTTGGTCTTGGATGTAGTTGGTTGAGGTGTAGGGTTAGTCACAGAATCATTTAGCACATTTGGAATATGATAAGGCATGGATTGTGCATACATGTTATTCCACATAGGCATATTGTATGGCATTTGAGGCATACTAAATGCAGCAAGATAAGGATTGTTAAAATATGGCATGTTGGCAAAATGTGCATAAGGATTCTGTTGAGACATAGTAGGCATAGCATGTAGAGATGATGCAGACATGTTAGGCATGGAAGAGGGTACAGTTATGGGGGTTTTCTTAATAGATTTGCAATTAGCAGATAGATGATTAACACTACTACAATGCACACAGCTTTTTCTAGGAGCATACCTATCAGGTGTGTAATTGTTATGTTTGTTAACACCTACCTTCCCATTTCTGTTAGATTTTCTTTTAGTTTCCTTTTTATCCTCAACCATCTTGAGCCTATTATTTAACTGTTCTAAGGTCATGTGCCCTATATTCACCTTACTGACATCTTTGGATGTGCTTGCTTCTTCTTTAACAAAGTTCTTAGAAGTTGAACCAAACTTTTTGTTGAGTTTCTTTAGATTTTCACTATTAGAAACATCTGCCTATTTTAATTGAGGAACCTTCAACGAATGCTCATTTTCTTCCTTCAACGGATAACCTTCATCATCCGTTGATTCCACATCCGTTGACAGCCCATCAATTAATTCCAGTTTCTTTTTGTTTTTATCCCAGGCAGTTTCACAGAATGATTCAATTCCTTGGACCTTGGCAATTTGAGCACTAACATCCCTAGATATTTTCCAGGCTTTAATCACCTCTTGCTCTCTCTTTAATTGATTAGAAAGTATTTCTACTTTCTTAATAGATCCAGCTAGTTCATTCTCAACAGATATACAATGCAGCTTGGTTTTCTCTAGGTCAATCAACTTATCTTCTAACATAGCATTTCTATTACTTAAAAACAGATTGTTCTCTTTAATCCTACTATTTTCTTTAGCAAGAGATTTAAGAGACACACGCAAATGATACAATTCAGTAGACATGTCATTAAAAGCATCATTGCACTCTTCTTTAGTAAGTTGTGTTACATCAGTAGTGATTACCTGAGTTGTTACCTGATTGCTTGATGAACTAACTTCATTTTCCTCAGAATCAGCCATGAGAGCTAAGTTGACATACTCCACATCTTCATTCTCTTCCTCTCCATCAGCTGCCCAATCTTTTTCTTGAGTAATGAAAGCCCTTTCCTTTTGCTTGAGCAGATCAAAATATTTCTTCTTGTAATCTACTTGGTCAAATTTCTTCTTTTCAGAAGTTGGCTTTCTGCACTCACTTGCAAAGTGTCCACTTATACCACAATTGAAACACTTGAACTTTGATTTGTCCACCATGTTCTTATGAGGTTTAGTGGCTCTAGTGTTTTTCTTAAACTTCATCTTTGCAAATCTCCTGGACAGAAATGCAAGATGCTCATCAACACTATCAGAGTCATCTTGACTGGAGTTGTCTTCATTCTCAGCAACTTGCTCTTTTCCTTTGCTTGATTCCTGATATCTTGTACCATCTTTGGAGTTTGATGTAGATCTCACAGTTTCTTGTCTGCATTCCCTCTCATTTTCAGCTACCAATGCAACTGAACTTCCTTTCTTTCTCCCCTTCTCCAATACCTCATCCTGTTCCAACTCTAGTTCATAAGTCTTCAAGATTCCATATAATCTTTCAAGAGTGAAGTCCTTATAATCCTGAGAGTTTCTTAAGGAGACAGTCATGGGTTTCCATTCCTTTGGCAAGGATCTTAAGAATTTAAGATTTGAATCCTTCACCTGGTACACTCTACCATACAGCTTCAATCCATTCAACAGCTTTTGGAATCTGTTAAATGTGTCATTTAAAGATTCATTTTCTTCAAAATGAAAATACTCATACTGTTGAATGAGAAGCTGCATCTTGTTCTCTTTTACTTGTTCTGTACCTTCACACAGCAGCTAAACTGTGTCCCAAACCTCTTTGGCAGTTGAGCAATTTATCACATTATCAAACATATCCTTGTCAAGACCATTAAACAAAATGTTCATAGCCTTCTTATCCTTGTGGACTTCTTCTGTGTCTTCCATTGTACATTCTGCTCTAGGTTTTGGAATGGATTGACCAACAGCAATTGTGGCCATAGCAACTGTGGCTACTTTGTGGGGAATGTGAGGACCATTCTCCATACAGTTTACATAACCTTCATCTTGGGAGAGTAGATGAAGGTGCATTTTCACCTTCCAGTGGTGATAACTGTCTCTGTCAAGAACTGGGATTTTTAATCCAATATCCTTCTTACTCATCTTTGTTAGATTCCAAGATCTTTAAACTCTTTGTTTGTCAAGAGCCTGCTCTGATACCAATTGTTATTTCTAGAGAACTAACAATGAGATTTACAGAAGGGGGGTTGAATGTAAATCTCAAAACTTTTTCAAGTTTTGAGCAGTTTATAAAAACTGTGTGTTCAAGATGAACAAGTGTGTGAATTGCTTTAAGCTGATACAGACAGATATATATTCAAACACAAATGTAAAGAACACAATAAACCTTTAAAAACTTTTCTGGTGGATTTGTTGTTCCACCAGAGATGGTATTTCAGAAATTCTGTGATCTAAGAATTTGATCACAGCTGCATCCTAGTACAAACTAGATAATTTTTCTCTCAAGATTTTTCTAAACAGCTCTGGAAAAATTCTTTTTTTTAATTACTAGCTACTACTTGGTTTATATATTACCAAGTTTACAAGTGAAGACAAGGATATATAAAATAAAAAAGTAAGATCTCCACTTGTTTCTTCTTCAGTTCACTCCAGTACTTTGTTGACTTAATGTCTCTTTATACTAGAGTAGAACGGCTGCTTTTTCTGATGTTCCTAAAATTAGGCTGCCACATTTCAGTTATCTCTGTTCACCCACGTGCCTCTGTTTGTAGGTACAACTACCACTTATCAACGGTTAATCAACAGAACATCCGTTGAAGCTTTCATCCGTTGATGCACTCATCCGTTGAAGGATGTTATCCGTTGAAGCTTTAGAGACATCCGTTGAAGCTTAGCTTCTCATCCGTTGAAGGTCTTTAAGTCATCCGTTGATACCACTTCATTTATACAAAATTACAAGGCATGAAATATTTACAATTGGCCTTTCTATCTGCATATCTTCTAGTAGTCAACATGACTCATAGTTTCTCTCAACTTCTAAGAATTACATCTTAAATACAGAGACTGAAATATGCTACAACACTAGACTTATTTCTAAGTAAAGCTACACCATCAACGGATAGCCAAAGTGGTCTTATCCGTTGAGGCTACAGACACTGAATTTCTACTTAAGTGTTTTGTTAAACATATCATCAAACTAATGCACATATATTCCTAACATTAACATCATAAACATTCAATTTGACATCCTTTAACCACCTCTTGGTACCACTTTCATATGAGTCAATTTTGGTCCACATTTTAGCTCTAATCAACCATGTAAGTCACTTTACACCATATTAGAGTTATTTTGCACCCTATAAGAGTCACTTTCAACCATATTTTGGTACAATTAACATGTTAACATCATAAACATCCAATTTGACATCCTTTAACCACCTCTTAGTACCACTTTTATACGAGTAAATATTGGTCCATATTTTGGCTCTAAACAACCATGTAAGTCACTTTAAACCATATTAGAGTAATTTTGCACCTTATAAGACTATCTTTCCACCATATATTGGTAGCATTAACATGTTAACATCATAAACATCCAATTTGACATCCTTTAACCATCTCTTGGTACCACTTTCATTAGAGTCAATTTTGGTCCACATTTTGGCTCTAATCTACCATGTAAGTCACTTTAAACCATATTAGAGTAATTTTGCACCTTATAAGACTCACTTTCAACCATATATTGGTACAATTAACATGTTAACATCATAAACATCCAATTTGACATCCTTTCACCACCTCTTGGTACCACTTTCATACGAGTCAATTTTGGCCTACATTTTGGCTCTAATCAACCATGTAAGTCACTTTACACCATATTAGAGTTATTTTGCACCCTATAACAGTCACTTTCAACTATATAATGGTATATTTAACATTTTAACATCATAAACATCCAATTTGGCATCCTTTTACCACCTATTGGTACCACTTTCATAAGAGTCAATTTTGGTCCAAATTTTGGCTCTAATCAACAATATAAGTGAAATCCTTTAACCATCTCTTGCTACAACTTTCATACGAGTCAATTTTGGTCCACATTTTGGCTCTAATCAACCATGTAAGTCACTTTAAACCATATTAGAGTAATTTTGCACCTTATAAGATTCACTTTCAACCATATATTGGTACAATTAACATGTTAACATCATAAACATCCAATTTGACATCCTTTAACCACCTCTTAGTACAACTTTCACACGAGTCAATATTGGTCCATATTTTGGCTCTAATCAACCATGTAAGTCACTTTAAACGATATTAGAGTAATTTTCACCTTATAAGACTAACTTTCTACCATATATTGGTACAATTAACATGATAACATCATAAACATCCAATTTGACATCCTTTAGCCACCTCTTGGTACCACTTTCATACGAGTCAATTTTGGTCCATATTTTGGCTCTAATCAACCATGTAAGTCACTTTAAACCATATCAGAGTAATTTTGCACCTTATAAGACTAACATTCAACCATATATTGGTACAATTAACATGCTAACATTATAAACATCTAATTTGACATCCTTTAACCACTTCTTAGTACAACTTTTATACGAGTCAATATTGGTCCATATTTTGGCTTTAATCAATCATGTAAGTCACTTTAAACCATATTAGAGTAATTTTGCACCTTATAAGACTAACTTGCCACCATATATGGGTAGAATTAATATGTTAACATCATAAGCATCCAATTTGACATCCTTTAACCATCTTTTGGTACCACTTTCATACGAGTCAATTTTGGTCCACATTTTGGCTCTAATCTACCATGTAAGTCACTTTAAACCATATTAGAGTAAATTTGCACCTTATAAGACTCACCTGCCACCATATATTGGAAGAATTAAGATGTTAATATCATAAACATTCAATTCGACATCCTTTAACCATATCTTGGTACCACTTTCATACGAGTTAATTTTGGTCCATATTTTGGCTCTAATCAACCACATAAGTCACTTTAAACCATATTAGAGTAATTTTGCACCTTATAAGACTAACTTTCTACCATATATTGGTACAATTAACATGATAACATCATAAACATCCAATTTGACATCCTTTAGCCACCTCTGGGTACCACTTTCATATGAGTCAATTTTGGTCCACATTTTGGCTCTAATCAACCATGTAAGTCACTTCACACCATATTAGAGAGATTTTGCAACTTATAAGACTCACTTTCAACCATATATTTGTACAATTAACATGTTAACATCATAAACATGCAATTTGACATCCTTTAACCACATCTTGGTACCACTTACATACGAGTCAATTTTGGTCCATATTTTGGCTCTAATCAACCACGTAAGTCAATTTAAAACATATTAGAGTAATTTTGTACCTTAAAAGACTCACTTTCAACCATGTATTGGTACAATTAACATGTTATTATCATAAACATTCAATTTGACATCCTTTAGCCACCTCTTGGTTCCACTTTTATACGAGTCAATTTTGGTCCATATTTTGGCTATAATCAACCACGCAAGTCAGTTTAAACCATATCAGAGTAATTTTGCACCTTATAAGACTCACTTTCAACCATATATTGGTACAATTAACATGTTAACATCATAAACATTCAATTTGACATCCTTTAACCACCTCTTCGTACCACTTTCATACGAGTCAAGTTTGGTCCACATTTTAGCTCTAATCAACCATGTAAGTCACTTTACACCAGATTAGAGTTATTTTGCACCATATAAGAGTCACTTTCAACCATATTTTGGTACAATTAACATGTTAACATCATAAACATCCAATTTGACATCCTTTAACCACCTCTTAGTACCACTTTCATACGAGTCAATATTGGTCCATATTTTGGCTCTAAACAACCATGTAAGTCACTTTAAACCATATTAGAGTAATTTTGCACCTTATAAGACTATCTTTCCACCATATATTGGTATAATTACCATGTTAACATCATAAACATCCAATTTGACATCCTTTAACCATCTCTTGGTACCACTTTCATTAGAGTCAACTTTGGTCCACATTTTGGCTCTAATCTACCATGTAAGTCACTTTAAACCATATTAGAGTAATTTTGCACCTTATAAGACTCACTTTCAACCATATACTGGTACAATTAACATGTTAACATCATAAACATCCAATTTGACATCCTTTAACCACCTCTTGGTACCACTTTCATACGAGTCAATTTTGGTCCACATTTTGGCTCTAATCAACCATGTAAGTCACTTTACACCATATTAGAGTTATTTTTCACCCTATAAGAGTCACTTTCAACTATATAATGGTATAATTAACATTTTAACATCATAAACATCCAATTTGGCATCCTTTTACCACCTATTGGTACCTCTTTCATAATAGTCAATTTTGGTCCAAATTTTGGCTCTAATCAACCATATAAGTGAAATCCTTTAACCATCTCTTTCTACCACTTTCATACGAGTCAATTTTGGTCTACATTTTGGCTCTAATCAACCATGTAAGTCATTTTAAACCATATTAGAGTAATTTTGCACCTTATAAGACTCACTTTCAACCATATATTGGTACAATTAACATGTTAACATTATAAACATCCAATATGACATCCTTTAACCACCTCTTAGTACAACTTTCACCCGAGTCAATATTGGTCCATATTTTGGCTCTAATCAACCATATAAGTAACTTTAAACGATATTAGAGTAATTTTCACCTTATAAGACTAACTTTCTACCATATATTGGTACAATTAACATGATAACATCATAAACATCCAATTTGACATCCTTTAGCCACCTCTTGGTACCACTTTCATACGAGTCAATTTTGGTCCACATTTTGGCTCTAATCAACCATGTAAGTCACTTTAAACCATATCAGAGTAATTTTGCACCTTATAAGACTCACATTCAACCATATATTGGTACAATTAACATGCTAACATTATAAACATCCAATTTGACATCCTTTAAGCACTTCTTAGTACAACTTTCATACGAGTGAATATTGGTCCATATTTTGGCCTTAATCAACCATGTAAGTCACTTTAAACCATATTAGAGTAATTTTGTACCTTATAAGACTAACTTCCCACCATATATGGGTAAAATTAATATGTTAACATCATAAGCATCCAATTTGACATCCTTTAACCATCTCTTGGTACCACTTTCATACCAGTCAATTTTGGTCCACATTTTGGCTCTAATCTACCATGTAAGTCACTTTAAACCATATTAGAGTAAATTTGCACCTTATAAGACTCACTTGCCGCCATATATTGGAAGAATTAAGATGTTAATATCATAAACATTCAATTCGACATCCTTTAACCATATCTTGGTACTACTTTCATCCGAGTTAATTTTGGTCCTTATTTTGGCTCTAATCAACCACATAATTCACTTTAAACCATATTAGAGTAATTTTGCACCTTATAAGACTAACTTTCTACCATATATTGGTACAATTAACATCATAACATCATAAACATCCACTTTGACATCCTTTAGCCACCTCTTGGTACCACTTTCATACGAGTCAATTTTGGTCCACATTTTGGCTCTAATCAACCATGTAAGTCACTTCACACCATATTAGAGAGATTTTGCAACTTATAAGACTCACTTTCAACCATATATTTGTACAATTAACATGTTAACACATAAACATCCATTTTGACATCCTTTAACCACATCTTGGTACCACTTACATACGAGTCAATTTTTGTCCACATTTTGGCTCTAATCAACCACGTAAGTCACTTTAAACCATATTAGAGTAATTTTGCACCTTAAAAGACTCACTTTCAACCATATATTGGTACAATTAACATGTTATTATCATAAACATTCAATTTGACATCCTTTAGCCACCTCTTGGTACCACTTTCATATGAGTCAATTTTGGTCCATATTTTGGCTATAATCAACCACGCAAGTCACTTTAAACAATATCAGAGTAATTTTGCACCTTATAAGACTCACTTTCAACCATATATTGGTACAATTAACATGTTAACATCATAAACATTCAATTTGACATCCTTTAACCACCTCTTGGTGCCACTTTCATACGAGTCAATTTTGGTCCATATTTTAGCTCTAATCAACCATGTAAGTCACTTTATACCATATTAGAGTTATTTTGCACCCTATAAGAGTCACTTTCAACCATATTTTGGTACAATTAACATGTTAACATCATAAACATCCAATTTTACATCCTTTAACCACCTCTTAGTACCACTTTCATATGAGTCAATATTGGTCCATATTTTGGCTCTAAACAACCATGTAAGTCACTTTAAACCATATTAGAGTAATTTTGCACCTTATAAGACTATCTTTCCACCATATATTGGTAGAATTAACATGTTAACATCATAAACATCCAATTTGACATCCTTTAACCATCTCTTGGTACCACTTTCATTAGAGTTAATTTTGGTCCACATTTTGGCTCTGATCTACCATGTAAGTCACTTTAAACCATATTAGAGTAATTTTGCACCTTATAAGACTCACTTTCAACCATATATTGGTACAATTAACATGTTAACATCATAAACATCCAATTTGACATCCTTTAACCACCTCTTGGTACCACTTTCATACGAGTCAATTGTGGTCCACATTTTGGCTCTAATCAACCATGTAAGTCATTTTACACCATATTAGAGTTGTTTTGCACCCTATAAGAGTCACTTTCAACTATATAATGGTATAATTAACATTTTAACATCATAAACATCCAATTTGGCATCCTTTTACCACGTATTGGTACCACTTTCATAAGAGTGAATTTTGGTCCAAATTTTGGCTCTAATCAACCATATAAGTGAAATCCTTTAACCATCTCTTGCTACCACTTTCATACGAGTCAAATTTGGTCCATATTTTGGCTCTAATCAACCATGTAAGTCACTTTAAACCATATTAGAGTAATTTTGCACCTTATAAGACTCACTTTCAACCATATATTGGTACAATTAACATGTTAACATCATAAACATCCAATTTGACATCCTTTAACTACCTCTTAGTACAACTTTCACACGAGTCAATATTGGTCCATATTTTGGCTCTAATCAACCATGTAAGTCACTTTAAACGATATTAGAGTAATTTTCACCTTATAAGACTAACTTTCTACCATATATTGGTAAAATTAACATGATAACATCATAAACATCCAATTTGACATCCTTTAGCCACCTCTTGGTACCACTTTCATACGAGTCAATTTTGGTCCACATTTTGGCTCTAATCAACCATGTAAGTCACTTTAAACCATATCAGAGTAATTTTGCACCTTATAAGACTCACATTCAACCATATATTGGTACAATTAACATGCTAACATTATAAACATCCAATTTGACATCCTTTAACCACTTCTTAGTACAACTTTCATACGAGTCAATATTGGTCCATAATTTGGCTTTAATCAACCATGTAAGTCACTTTAAACCATATTAGAGTAATTTTGCACCTTATAAGACTAACTTGCCACCATATATGGGTAGAATTAATATGTTAACATCATAAGCATCTAATTTGACATCCTTTAACCATCTCTTGGTACCACTTTCATACGAGTCAATTTTGGTCCACATTTTGGCTCTAATCTACCATGTAAGTCACTTTAAACCATATTAGAGTAAATTTGCACCTTATAAGACTCACTTGCCACCATATATTGGAGATATTAAGATGTTAATATCATAAACATTCAATTCGACATCCTTTAACCATATCTTGGTACCACTTTCATACGAGTTAATTTTGGTCCATATTTTGGCTCTAATCAACCACATAAGTCACTTTAAACCATATTAGAGTAATTTTGCACCTTATAAGACTAACTTTCTACCATATATTGGTACAATTAACATGATAACATCATAAACATCCAATTTGACATCCTTTAGTCACCTCTTGGTACCACTTTCATACGAGTCAATTTTGGTCCACATTTTGGCTCTAATCAACCATGTAAGTCACTTCACACCATATTAGAGAGATTTTGCAACTTATAAGACTCACTTTCAACCATATATTTGTACAATTAACATGTTAACATCATAAACATCCAATTTGACATCCTTTAACCACATCTTGGTACCACTTACATACGAGTCAATTTTGGTCCATATTTTGGCTCTAATCAACCACGTAAGTCACTTTAAACCATATTAGAGTAATTTTGCACCTTAAAAGACTCACTTTCAACCATATATTGGTACATGTTATTATCATAAACATTCAATTTGACATCCTTTAGCCACCTCTTGGTTCCACTTTCATACGAGTCAATTTTGGTCCATATTTTGGCTATAATCAACCACGCAAGTCACTTTAAACCTGTTATTCCCATTGGACTAACAATGAGATTTACAGAAGGGTGGTTGAATGTAAATCTCAAAACTTTTTCAAGTTTTGAGCAGTTTGTAAGACTAAGTGTTAGGGTGATCAAATGTATGTGAATTGCTTGGAGCTGATGCAGACAGATATATATATTCAACCACAAATGTAATGAACACAAAGAACTTAAAAACTTTTCTGGTGGATTTGTTGTTCCACCAGAGATGTATTATTTCAGAAAATCTGTGATTCAAAACTAAATCACAGCTGCTTCCTAGTACAAACTAGATGATTTTCTCTCTTGATATTTCTAAACAGCTCAGGGAAAATTCACATCTAATTACTAGCTACTACTTGGTTTATATAACACCAAGTTTACAAGTGAAGATAAAGATAAAGTACAATAAGACAATAGTTCTCCACTTGTTTCTGTTCCATTTTTATCCAGTGTAATATGGAATTATCTGTTGACTTTCCATTATGAACCAGACTAAAAACGGCTGCTTTTTCTGCTGTTCCTGAAATAGGCTACCACATCTCTGTCAATCCATGTGCCTCTGTCAGCTTTGTTAACTGTCACTATCAACTGCTATGAGACTGAGCATCCGTTGAAGCTTTCATCCGTTGATGGCTTTATCCGTTGATGCTCTAGCAGTGCATCCATTGAAGCTTTCATCCGTTGATGGCTTTATCCGTTGATGCTCTAGCAGTTGAAGCTTTATCCGTTGAAGCACTTATCTGTTGATGGATATTATCCGTTGAAGCATTAGAGACATCCGTTGAAGCTTAGTTTCTTACTTGTTGAAGGTCTTCAATATCCGTTGACACTTCTTCACTTATACAAAATTACAAGGCATGAAATATTTATAATTAGCCCTCCTATTTGTACATCCATTAGTAGTCAACATGA
This sequence comes from Apium graveolens, assembly GCF_009905375.1. Lineage (NCBI taxonomy): Eukaryota > Viridiplantae > Streptophyta > Magnoliopsida > Apiales > Apiaceae > Apium > Apium graveolens. The sequence goes on along the minus strand of NC_133647.1, from coordinate 47,466,954 downwards.
CTGATTATCTCCTAACAACATCTAAGAATTACAGCTTGAAATCAGAGAGTGAGATGTGCTACAATACCAAACTTATTGCTAAGTATGGCTACTCCTTCAACTGATAGCCAAGATGGTCTTATCCGTTGAGGCTACAAACACTAGATTTCTACTTAAGTGTTTTGCTGAACTTATCATCAAACTAATACACATATTTTCCTAACAAAACCATATCAGAGTAATTTTGCACCTTATAAGACTCACTTTCAACCATATATTGGTACAATTAACATGTTAACATCATAAACATTCAATATGACATCCTTTAACCACCTCTTCCTACCACTTTCATACGAGTCAATTTTGGTCCACATTTTAGCTCTAATCAACCATGTAAGTCATTTTACACCAGATTAGAGTTATTTTGCACCCTATAAGAGTCACTTTCAACCATATTTTGGTACAATTAACATGTTAACATCATAAACATCCAATTTGACATCCTTTAACCACCTCTTAGTACCACTTTCATACGAGTCAATATTGGTCCATATTTTGGCTCTAAACAACCATGTAAGTCACTTTAAACCATATTAGAGTAATTTTGCACCTTATAAGACCATCTTTCTACCATATATTGGTAGAATTAACATATTAACATCATAAACATCCAATTTGACATCCTTTAACCATCTCTTGGTACCACTTTCATTAGAGTCAATTTTGGTCCATATTTTGGCTCTAATCTACCATGTAAGTCACTTTAAACCATATTAGAGTAATTTTGCACCTTATAAGACTCACTTTCAACCATATATTGGTAGAATTAACATGTTAACATCATAAACATCAAATTTGACATCCTTTAACCACCTCTTGGTACCACTTTCATACGAGTCAATTTTGCTCCACATTTTGGCTCTAATCAACCATGTAAGTCACTTTACACCATATTAGAGTTATTTTACACCCTATAAGAGTCACTTTCAACTATATAATGGTATAATTAACATTTTAACATCATAAACATCCAATTTGGCATCCTTTTACCACCTATTGCTACCACTTTCATAAGAGTCAATTTTGGTCCAAATTTTGGCTCTAATCAACCATATAAGTGAAATCCTTTAACCATCTCTTGCTACCACTTTCATACGAGTCAATTTTGGTCCACATTTTGGCTCTAATCAACCATGTAAGTTACTTCACACCATATTAGAGTAATTTTGCACCTTATAAGACTCACTTTCAACCATATATTGGTACAATTAACATGTTAACATCATAAACATCCAATTTGACATCCTTCAACCACCTCTTAGTACAACTTTCACACGAGTCAATATTGGTCCATATTTTGGCTCTAATCAACCATGTAAGTCACTTTAAACCATATTAGAGTAATTTTGCACTTTAAAAGACTCACTTTCAACCATTTATTGGTACAATTAACATGTTATTATCGTAAACATTCAACTTGACATCCTTTAGCCACCTCTTGGTTCCACTTTCATACGAGTCAATTTTGGTCCATATTTTGGCTATAATCAACCACGCAAGTCACTTTAAACCATATCAGAGTAATTTTGCACCTTATAAGACTCACTTTCAACCATATATTGGTACAATTAACATGTTAACATCATAAACATTCAATTTGACATCCTTTAACCACCTCTTCGTACCACTTTCATACGAGTCAATTTTGGTCCACATTTTAGCTCTAATCAATCATGTAAGTCACTTTACACCATATTAGAGTTATTTTGCACCCTATAAGACTCACTTTCACCCATATTTTGGTACAATTAACATGTTAACATCATAAACATCCAATTTGACATCCTTTAACCACCTCTTAGTACCACTTTCATATGATTCAGTATTGGTCCATATTTTGGCTCTAAACAACCATGTAAGTCACTTTAAACCATATTAGAGTAATTTTGCACCTTATAAGACTATCTATCCACCATATATTGGTAGAATTAACATGTTAACATCATAAACATCCAATTTGACATCCTTTAACCATCTCTTGGTACCACTTTCATTAGAGTCAATTTTGGTCCACATTTTGGCTCTAATCTACCATGTAAGTCACTTTAAACCATATTAGAGTAATTTTGCACCTTATAAGACTCACTTTCAACCATATATTGGTACAATTAACATGTTAACATCATAAACATCCAATTTGACATCCTTTAACCACCTCTTGGTACCACTTTCATACGAGTCAATTTTGGTCCACATTTTGGCTCTAATCAACCATGTAAGTCACTTTACACCATATTAGAGTTATTTTGCACCCTATAAGAGTCACTTTCAACTATATAATGGTATAATTAACATTTTAACATCATAAACATCCAATTTGGCATCCTTTTACCACCTAGTGGTACCACTTTCATAAGAGTCAATTTTGGTCCAAATTTTGGCTCTAATCAACAATATAAGTGAAATCCTTTAACCATATCTTGCTACCACTTTCATACGAGTCAATTTTGGTCCACATTTTGGCTCTAATCAACCATGTAAGTCACTTTAAACCATATTAGAGTAATTTTGCACCTTATAAGACTCACTTTCAACCATATATTGGTACAATTAACATGTTAATATCATAAACATCCAATTTAACATCCTTTAACCACCTCTTAGTACAACTTTCACACGAGTCAATATTGGTCCATTTTTTTGGCTCTAATCAACCATGTAAGTCACTTTAAACGATATTAGAGTAATTTTCACCTTATAAGACTAACTTTCTACCATATATTGGTACAATTAACATGATAACATCATAAACATCCAATTTGACATCCTTTAGCCACCTCTTGGTACCACTTTCATACGATTCAATTTTGGTCCACATTTTGGCTCTAATCAACCATGTAAGTCACTTTAAACCATATCAGAGTAATGTTGCACCTTATAAGACTCACATTCAGCCATATATTGGTACAATTAACATGCTAACATTATAAACATCCAATTTGACATCCTTTAACCACTTCTTAGTATAACTTTCATACGAGTCAATATTGGTCCATATTTTGGCTTTAATCAACCATGTAAGTCACTTTAAACCATATTAGAGTAATTTTGCACCTTATAAGACTAACTTGCCACCATATATGGGTAGAATTAATATGTTAACATCTTAAGCATCCAATTTGACATCCTTTAACCATCTCTTGGTACCACTTTCATACGAGTCAATTTTGGTCCACATTTTGGCTCTAATCTACCATGTAAGTCACTTTAAACCATATTAGAGTAATTGTACACCTTATAAGACTCACTTTCAACCATATATTGGTACAATTAACATGTTAATATCATAAACATCCAATTTGACATCCTTTAAGCATCTCTTGGTACCACTTTCATACGAGTCAATTTTGGTCCACATTTTGGCTCTAATCAACGATGCAAGTCACTTTAAACCATATTAGAGTAAATTTGCACCTTATAAGACTCACTTGCCACCATATATTGGAAGAATTAAGAAGTTAATATCATAAACATTTAATTCGACATCCTTTAACCATATCTTGGTACCACTTTCATACGAGTTAATTTTGGTCCATATTTTGGCTCTAATCAACCACATAAGTCACTTTAAACCATATTAGAGTAATTTTGCACCTTATAAGACTAACTTTCTACCATATATTGGTACAATTAACATGATAACATCATAAACATCCAATTTGACATCCTTTAGCCACCTCTTGGTACCACTTTCATACGAGTCAATTTTGGTCCATATTTTGGCTCTAATCAACCATGTAAGTCACTTCACACCATATTAGAGAGATTTTGCAACTTATAAGACTCACTTTCAACCATATATTTGTACAATTAACATGTTAACACATAAACATCCATTTTGATATCCTTTAACCACATCTTGGTACCACTTACATATGAGTCAATTTTGGTCCACATTTTGGCTCTAATCAACCACGTAAGTCACTTTAAACCATATTAGAGAAATTTTGCACCTTATAAGACTCACTTTCAACCATATATTGGTAGAATTAACATGTTAACATCATAAACATCAAATTTGACATCCTTTAACCACCTCTTGGTACCACTTTCATACGAGTCAATTTTGGTCCACATTTTGGCTCTAATCAACCATGTAAGTCACTTTACACCATATTAGAGTTATTTTACACCCTATAAGAGTCACTTTCAACTATATAATGGTATAATTAACATTTTAACATCATAAACATCCAATTTGGCATCCTTTTACCACCTATTGCTACCACTTTCATAAGAGTCAATTTTGGTCTAAATTTTGGCTCTAATCAACCATATAAGTGAAATCCTTTAGCCACCTCTTGGTACCACTTTCATACGAGTCAATTTTGGTCCACATTTTGGCTCTAATCAACCATGTAAGTCACTTCACACCATATTAGAGAGATTTTGCAACTTATAAGACTCACTTTCAACCATATATTTGTACAATTAACATGTTAACACATAAACATCCATTTTGACATCCTTTAACCACATCTTGGTACCACTTACATACGAGTCAATTTTGGTCCATATTTTGGCTCTAATCAACCACGTAAGTCACTTTAAACCATATTAGAGTAATTTTGCACCTTAAAAGACTCACTTTCAACCATATATTGGTACAATTAACATGTTATTATCGTAAACATTCAATTTGACATCCTTTAGCCACCTCTTGGTTCCACTTTCATACGAGTCAATTTTGGTCCATATTTTTGCTATAATCAACCACGCAAGTCACTTTAAACCATATCAGAGTAATTTTGCACCTTATAAGACTCACTTTCAACCATATATTGGTACAATTAACATGTTAACATCATAAACATTCAATTTGACATCCTTTAACCACCTCTTCGTACCACTTTCATACGAGTCAATTTTGGTCCACATTTTAGCTCTAATCAACCATGTAAGTCACTTTACACCATATTAGAGTTATTTTGCACCCTATAAGAGTCATTTTCAACCATATTTTGGTACAATTAACATGTTAACATCATAAACATCCAATTTTACATCCTTTAACCACCTCTTAGTACCACTTTCATACGAGTCAATATTGGTCCATATTTTGGCTCTAAACAACCATGTAAGTCACTTTAAACCATATTAGAGTAATTTTGCACCTTATAAGACTATCTTTCCACCATATATTGGTAGAATTAACATGTTAACATCATAAACATCCAATTTGACATCCTTTAACCATCTCTTGGTACCACTTTCATTAGAGTTAATTTTGGTCCACATTTTGGCTCTAATCTACCATGTAAGTCACTTTAAACCATATTATAGTAATTTTGCACCTTATAAGACTCACTTTCAACCATATATTGGTACAATTAACATGTTAACATCATAAACATCCAATTTGACATCCTTTAACCACCTCTTGGTACCACTTTCATACGAGTCAATTGTGGTCCACATTTTGGCTCTAATCAACCATGTAAGTCACTTTACACCATATTAGAGTTATTTTGCACCCTATAAGAGTCACTTTCAACTATATAATGGTATAATTAACATTTTAACATCATAAACATCCAATTTGGCATCCTTTTACCACCTATTGGTACCACTTTCATAAGAGTCAATTTTGGTCCAAATTTTGGCTCTAATCAACCATATAAGTGAAATCCTTTAACCATCTCTTGCTACCACTTTCATACGAGTCAATTTTGGTCCACATTTTGGCTCTAATCAACCATGTAAGTCACTTTAAACCATATTAGAGTAATTTTGCACCTTATAAGACTCACTTTCAACCATATATTGGTACAATTAACATGTTAACATCATAAACATCCAATTTGACATCCTTTAACTACCTCTTAGTACAACTTTCACACGAGTCAATATTGGTCCATATTTTGGCTCTAATCAACCATGTAAGTCACTTTAAACGATATTAGAGTAATTTTCACCTTATAAGACTAACTTTCTACCATATATTGGTACAATTAACATGATAACATCATAAACATCCAATTTGACATCATTTAGCCACCTCTTGGTACCACTTTCATACGAGTCAATTTTGGTCCACATTTTGGCTCTAATCAACCATGTAAGTCACTTTAAACCATATCAGAGTAATTTTGCACCTTATAAGACTCACATTCAACCATATATTGGTACAATTAACATGCTAACATTATAAACATCCAATTTGACATCCTTTAACCACTTCTTAGTACAACTTTCATACGAGTCAATATTGGTCCATAATTTGGCTTTAATCAACCATGTAAGTCACTTTAAACCATATTAGAGTAATTTTGCACCTTATAAGACTAACTTGCCACCATATATGGGTAGAATTAATATGTTAACATCATAAGCATCTAATTTGACATCCTTTAACCATCTCTTGGTACCACTTTCATACGAGTCAATTTTGGTCCACATTTTGGCTCTAATCTACCATGTAAGTCACTTTAAACCATATTAGAGTAAATTTGCACCTTATAAGACTCACTTGCCACCATATATATTGGAGGAATTAAGATGTTAATATCATAAACATTCAATTCGACATCCTTTAACCATATCTTGGTACCACTTTCATACGAGTTAATTTTGGTCCATATTTTGGCTCTAATCAACCACATAAGTCACTTTAAACCATATTAGAGTAATTTTGCACCTTATAAGACTAACTTTCTACCATATATTGGTACAATTAACATGATAACATCATAAACATCCAATTTGACATCCTTTAGCCACCTCTTGGTACCACTTTCATACGAGTCAATTTTGGTCCACATTTTGGCTCTAATCAACCATGTAAGTCACTTCACACCATATTAGAGAGATTTTGCAACTTATAAGACTCACTTTCAACCATATATTTGTACAATTAACATGTTAACATCATAAACATCCAATTTGACATCCTTTAACCACATCTTGGTACCACTTACATACGAGTTAATTTTGCTCCATATTTTGGCTCTAATCAACCACGTAAGTCACTTTAAACCATATTAGAGTAATTTTGCACCTTAAAAGACTCACTTTCAACCATATATTGGTACATGTTATTATCATAAACATTCAATTTGACATCCTTTAGCCACCTCTTGGTTCCACTTTCATACGAGTCAATTTTGGTCCATATTTTGGCTATAATCAACCACGCAAGTCACTTTAAACCTGTTATTCCCAGTGGACTAACAATGAGATTTACAGAAGGGTGGTTGAATGTAAATCTCAAAACTTTTTCAAGTTTTGAGCAGTTTGTAAGACTAAGTGTTAGGGTGATCAAATGTATGTGAATTGCTTGGAGCTGATGCAGACAGATATATATATTCAACCACAAATGTAATGAACACAAAGAACTTAAAAACTTTTCTGGTGGATTTGTTGTTCCACCAGAGATGTATTATTTCAGAAAATCTGTGATTCAAAACTAAATCACAGCTGCTTCCTAGTACAAACTAGATGATTTTCTCTCTTGATATTTCTAAACAGCTCAGGGAAAATTCATATCTAATTACTAGCTACTACTTGGTTTATATAACACCAAGTTTACAAGTGAAGATAAAGATAAAGTACAATAAGACAATAGTTCTCCACTTGTTTCTGTTCCATTTTTATCCAGTGTAATATGGAATTATCTGTTGACTTTCCATTATGAACCAGACTAAAAACGGCTGCTTTTTCTGCTGTTCCTGAAATAGGCTACCACATCTCTGTCAATCCATGTGCCTCTGTCAGCTTTGTTAACTGTCACTATCAACTGCTATGAGACTGAGCATCCGTTGAAGCTTTCATCCGTTGATGGCTTTATCCGTTGATGCTCTAGCAGTGCATCCGTTGAAGCTTTCATCCGTTGATGGCTTTATCCGTTGATGCTCTAGCAGTTAAAGCTTTATCCATTGAAGCACTTATCTGTTGATGGATATTATCCGTTGAAGCATTAGAGACATCCGTTGAAGCTTAGTTTCTTACTTGTTGAAGGTCTTCAATATCCGTTGACACTTCTTCACTTATACAAAATTACAAGGCATGAAATATTTATAATTAGCCCTCCTATTTGTACATCCATTAGTAGTCAACATGACTGATTATCTCCTAACAACATCTAAGAATTACAGCTTGAAATCAGAGAGTGAGATGTGCTACAATACCAAACTTATTGCTAAGTAAGGCTACTCCTTCAACGGATAGCCAAGATGGTCTTATCCTTTGAGGCTACAAACACTAGATTTCTACTTAAGTGTTTTGCTGAACTTATCATCAAACAAATACACATATTTTCCTAACAAAACCATATCAGAGTAATTTTGCACCTTATAAGACTCACTTTCAACCATATATTGGTACAATTAACATGTTAACATCATAAACATTCAATATGACATCCTTTAACCACCTCTTGGTGCCACTTTCATACGAGTCAATTTTGGTCCATATTTTAGCTCTAATGAACCATGTAAGTCACTTTATACCATATTAGACTTATTTTGCACCCTATAAGAGTCACTTTCAACCATATTTTGGTACAATTAACATGTTAACATCATAAACATCCAATTTTACATCCTTTAACCACCTCTTAGTACCACTTTCATACGAGTCAATATTGGTCCATATTTTGGCTCTAAACAACCATGTAAGTCACTTTAAACCATATTAGAGTAATTTTGCACCTTATAAGACTATCTTTCCACCATATATTGGTAGAATTAACATGTTAACATCATAAACATCCAATTTGACATCCTTTAACCATCTCTTGGTACCACTTTCATTAGAGTTAATTTTGCTCCACATTTTGGCTCTAATCTACCATGTAAGTCACTTTAAACCATATTAGAGTAATTTTGCACCTTATAAGACTCACTTTCAACCATATACTGGTACAATTAACATGTTAACATCATAAACATCCAATTTGACATCCTTTAACCACCTCTTGGTACCACTTTCATACGAGTCAATTGTGGTCCACATTTTGGCTCTAATCAACCATGTAAGTCACTTTACACCATATTAGAGTTATTTTGCACCCTATAAGAGTCACTTTCAACTATATAATGGTATAATTAACATTTTAACATCATAAACATCCAATTTGGCATCCTTTTACCACCTATTGGTACCACTTTCATAAGAGTCAATTTTGGTCCAAATTTTGGCTCTAATCAACCATATAAGTGAAATCCTTTAACCATCTCTTGCTACCACTTTCATACGAGTCAATTTTGGTCCACATTTTGGCTCTAATCAACCATGTAAGTCACTTTAAACCATATTAGAGTAATTTTGCACCTTATAAGACTCACTTTCAACCATATATTGGTACAATTAACATGTTAACATCATAAACATCCAATTTGACATCCTTTAACTACCTCTTAGTACAACTTTCACACGAGTCAATATTGGTCCATATTTTGGCTCTAATCAACCATGTAAGTCACTTTAAACGATATTAGAGTAATTTTCACCTTATAAGACTAACTTTCTACCATATATTGGTACAATTAACATGATAACATCATAAACATCCAATTTGACATCCTTTAGCCACCTCTTGGTACCACTTTCATACGAGTCAATTTTGGTCCACATTTTGGCTCTAATCAACCATGTAATTCACTTTAAACCATATCAGAGTAATTTTGCACCTTATAAGACTCACATTCAACCATATATTGGTACAATTAACATGCTAACATTATAAAAATCCAATTTGACATCCTTTAACCACTTCTTAGTACAACTTTCATACGAGTCAATATTGGTCCATAATTTGGCTTTAATCAACCATGTAAGTCACTTTAAACCATATTAGAGTAATTTTGCACCTTATAAGACTAACTTGCCACCATATATGGGTAGAATTAATATGTTAACATCATAAGCATCTAATTTGACATCCTTTAACCATCTCTTGGTACCACTTTCATACGAGTCAATTTTGGTCCACATTTTGGCTCTAATCTACCATGTATGTCACTTTAAACCATATTAGAGTAAATTTGCACCTTATAAGACTCACTTGCCACCATATATTGGAGGAATTAAGATGTTAATATCATAAACATTCAATTCGACATCCTTTAACCATATCTTGGTACCACTTTCATACGAGTTAATTTTGGTCCATATTTTGGCTCTAATCAACCACATAAGTCACTTTAAACCATATTAGAGTAATTTTGCACCTTATAAGACTAACTTTCTACCATATATTGGTACAATTAACATGATAACATCATAAACATCCAATTTGACATCCTTTAGCCACCTCTTGGTACCACTTTCATACGAGTCAATTTTGGTCCACATTTTAGCTCTAATCAACCATGTAAGTCACTTCACACCATATTAGAGAGATTTTGCAACTTATAAGACTCACTTTCAACCATATATTTGTACAATTAACATGTTAACATCATTAACATCCAATTTGACATCCTTTAACCACATCTTGGTACCACTTACATACGAGTCAATTTTGGTCCATATTTTGGCTCTAATCAACCACGTAAGTCACTTTAAACCATATTAGAGTAATTTTGCACCTTAAAAGACTCACTTTCAACCATATATTGGTACATGTTATTATCATAAACATTCAATTTGACATCCTTTAGCCACCTCTTGGTTCCACTTTCATACGAGTCAATTTTGGTCCATATTTTGGCTATAATCAACCACGCAAGTCACTTTAAACCTGTTATTCCCAGTGGACTAACAATGAGATTTACAGAAGGGTGGTTGAATGTAAATCTCAAAACTTTTTCAAGTTTTGAGCAGTTTGTAAGACTAAGTGTTAGGGTGATCAAATGTATGTGAATTGCTTGGAGCTGATGCAGACAGATATATATATTCAACCACAAATGTAATGAACACAAAGAACTTAAAAACTTTTCTGGTGGATTTGTTGTTCCACCAGAGATGTATTATTTCAAAAAATCTGTGATTCAAAACTAAATCACAACTGCTTCCTAGTACAAACTAGATGATTTTCTCTCTTGATATTTCTAAACAGCTCAGGGAAAATTCACATCTAATTACTAGCTACTACTTGGTTTATATAACACCAAGTTTACAAGTGAAGATAAAGATAAAGTACAATAAGACAATAGTTCTCCACTTGTTTCTGTTCCATTTTTATCCAGTGTAATATGGAATTATCTGTTGACTTTCCATTATGAACCAGACTAAAAACGGCTGTTTTTTTGCTGTTCCTGAAATAGGCTACCACATCTCTGTCAATCCATGTGCCTCTGTCAGCTTTGTTAACTGTCACTATCAACTGCTATGAGACTGAGCATCCGTTGAAGCTTTCATCCGTTGATGGCTTTATCCGTTGATGCTCTAGCAGTGCATCCGTTGAAGCTTTCATCCGTTGATGGCTTTATCCGTTGATGCTCTAGCAGTTGAAGCTTTATCCGTTGAAGCACTTATCTGTTGATGGATATTATCCGTTGAAGCATTAGAGACATCCGTTGAAGCTTAGTTTCTTACTTGTTGAAGGTCTTCAATATCCGTTGACACTTCTTCACTTATACAAAATTACAAGGCATGAAATATTTATAATTAGCCCTCCTATTTGTACATCCATTAGTAGTCAACATGACTGATTATCTCCTAACAACATCTAAGAATTACAGCTTGAAATCAGAGAGTGAGATGTGCTACAATACCAAACTTATTGCTAAGTAAGGCTACTCCTTCAACGGATAGCCAAGATGGTCTTATCCGTTGAGGCTACAAACACTAGATTTCTACTTAAGTGTTTTGCTGAACTTATCATCAAACTAATACACATATTTTCCTAACAAAACCATATCAGAGTAATTTTGCACCTTATAAGACTCACTTTCAACCATATATTGGTACAATTAACATGTTAACATCATAAACATTCAATATGACATCCTTTAACCACCTCTTCCTACCACTTTCATACGAGTCAATTTTGGTCCACATTTTAGCTCTAATCAACCATGTAAGTCACTTTACACCAGATTAGAGTTATTTTGCACCCTATAAGAGTCACTTTCAACCATATTTTGGTACAATTAACATGTTAACATCATAAACATCCAATTTGACATCCTTTAACCACCTCTTAGTACCACTTTCATACGAGTCAATATTGGTCCATATTTTGGCTCTAAACAACCATGTAAGTCACTTTAAACCATATTAGAGTAATTTTGCACCTTATAAGACCATCTTTCCACCATATATTGGTAGAATTAACATATTAACATCATAAACATCCAATTTAACATCCTTTAACCATCTCTTGGTACCACTTTCATTAGAGTCAATTTTGGTCCATATTTTGGCTCTAATCTACCATGTAAGTCACTTTAAACCATATTAGAGTAATTTTGCACCTTATAAGACTCACTTTCAACCATATATTGGTAGAATTAACATGTTAACATCATAAACATCAAATTTGACATCCTTTAACCACCTCTTGGTACCACTTTCATACGAGTCAATTTTGGTCCACATTTTGGCTCTAATCAACCATGTAAGTCACTTCACACCATATTAGAGTAATTTTGCACCTTATAAGACTCACTTTCAACCATATATTGGTACAATTAACATGTTAACATCATAAACATCCAATTTGACATCCTTCAACCACCTCTTAGTACAACTTTCACACGAGTCAATATTGGTCCATATTTTGGCTCTAATCTACCATGTAAGTCACTTTAAACCATATTAGAGTAATTTTGCACTTTAAAAGACTCACTTTCAACCATATATTGGTATAATTAACATGTTATTATCGTAAACATTCAATTTGACATCCTTTAGCCACCTCTTGGTTCCACTTTCATACGAGTCAATTTTGGTCCATATTTTGGCTATAATCAACCATGCAAGTCACTTTAAACCATATCAGAGTAATTTTGCACCTTATAAGACTCACTTTCAACCATATATTGGTACAATTAACATGTTAACATCATAAACATTCAATTTGATATCCTTTAACCACCTCTTCGTACCACTTTCATACGAGTCAATTTTGGTCCACATTTTAGCTCTAATCAACCATGTAAGTCACTTTACACCATATTAGAGTTATTTTGCACCCTATAACAGTCACATTCAACCATATTTTGGTACAATTAACATGTTAACATCATAAACATCCAATTTGACATCCTTTAACCACCTCTTAGTACCACTTTCATATGATTCAGTATTGGTCCATATTTTGGCTCTAAACAACCATGCAAGTCACTTTAAACTATATTAGAGTAATTTTGAACCTTATAAGACTATATATCCACCATATATTGGTAGAATTAACATGTTAACATCATAAACATCCAATTTGACATCCTTTAACCATCTCTTGGTACCACTTTCATTAGAGTCAATTTTGGTCCACATTTTGGCTCTAATCTACCATGTAAGTCACTTTAAACCATATTAGAGTAATTTTGCACCTTATAAGACTCACTTTCAACCATATACTGGTACAATTAACATGTTAACATCATAAACATCCAATTTGACATCCTTTAACCACCTCTTGGTACCACTTTCATACGAGTCAATTTTGGTCCACATTTTGGCTCTAATCAACCATGTAAGTCACTTTACACCATATTAGAGTTATTTTGCACCCTATAAGAGTCACTTTCAACTATATAATGGTATAATTAACATTTTAACATCATAAACATCCAATTTAACATCCTTTAACCACCTCTTAGTACAACTTTCACACGAGTCAATATTGGTCCATTTTTTTGGCTCTAATCAACCATGTAAGTCACTTTAAACGATATTAGAGTAATTTTCACCTTATAACACTAACTTTCTACCATATATTGGTACAATTAACATGATAACATCATAAACATCCAATTTGACATCCTTTAGCCACCTCTTGGTACCACTTTCATACGATTCAATTTTGGTCCACATTTTGGCTCTAATCAACCATGTAAGTCACTTTAAACCATATCAGAGTAATTTTGCACCTTATAAGACTCACATTCAGCCATATATTGGTACAATTAACATGATAACATTATAAACATCCAATTTGACATCCTTTAACCACTTCTTAGTACAACTTTCATACGAGTCAATATTGGTCCATATTTTGGCTTTAATCAACCATGTAAGTCGCTTTAAACCATATTAGAGTAATTTTGCACCTTATAAGACTAACTTGCCACCATATATGGGTAGAATTAATATGTTAACATCATAAGCATCCAATTTGACATCCTTTAACCATCTCTTGGTAACACTTTCATACGAGTCAATTTTGGTCCACATTTTGGCTCTAATCTACTATGTAAGTCACTTTAAACCATATTAGAGTAATTGTAAACCTTATAAGACTCACTTTCAACCATATATTGGTACAATTAACATGTTAATATTATAAACATCCAATTTGACATCCTTTAAGCATCTCTTGGTACCACTTTCATACGAGTCAATTTTGGTCCACATTTTGGCTCTAATCAACGATGCAAGTCACTTTAAACCATATTAGAGTAAATTTGCACCTTATAAGACTCACTTGACACCATATATTGGAAGAATTAAGAAGTTAATATCATAAACATTTAATTCGACATCCTTTAACCATATCTTGGTACCACTTTCATACGAGTTAATTTTGGTCCATATTTTGGCTCTTATCAACCACAAAAGTCACTTTAAACCATATTAGAGTAATTTTGCACCTTATAAGACTAACTTTCTACCATATATTGGTACAATTAACATGATAACATCATAAACATCCAATTTGACATCCTTTAGCCACCTCTTGGTACCACTTTCATACGAGTCAATTTTGGTCCACATTTTGGCTCTAATCAACCATGTAAGTCACTTCACACCATATTAGAGAGATTTTGCAACTTATAAGACTCACTTTCAACCATATATTTGTCCAATTAACATGTTAACATCACAAACATCCAATTTGACATCCTTTAACCACATCTTGGTACCACTTACATACGAGTCAATTTTGGTCCACATTTTGGCTCTAATCAACCACGTAAGTCACTTTAAACAATATTAGAGTAATTTTGCACCTTAAAAGACTCACTTTCAACCATATATTGGTACAATTAACATGTCATTATCATAAACATTCAATTTGACATCCTTTAGCCACCTCTTGGTATCACTTTCATACGAGTCAATTTTGGTCCATATTTTGGCTATAATCAACCACGCAAGTCACTTTAAACCATATCAGAGTAATTTTGCACCTTATAAGACTCACTTTCAACCATATATTGGTACAATTAACATGTTAACATCATAAACATTCAATTTGGCATCCTTTAACCACCTCTTGGTACCACTTTCATACGAGTCAATTTTGGTCCACAATTTAGCTCTAATCAACCATGTAAGTCACTTTACACCATATTAGAGTAATTTTGCACCTTATAAGACTCACTTTCAACCATATATTGGTACAATTAACATGTTAACATCATAAACATCCAATTTGACATCCTTTAACCACCTCTTAGTACAACTTTCACACGAGTCAATATTGGTCCATATTTTGGCTCTAATCAACCATGTAAGTCACTTTAAACCATATTAGAGTAATTTTGCACCTTATAAGACTAACTTGTCACCATATATTGGTAGACTTAATATGTTAACATCATAAACATCCAATTTGACATCCTTTAACCATCTCTTGGTACCACTTTCATACGAGTCAATGGTCCACATTTTGGCTCTAATCTACCATGTAAGTCACTTTAAACCATATTAGAGTAATTTTGCACCTTATAAGACTCACTTTCAACCATATATTGGTACAATTAACATCTTAACATCATAAATATTGAATTTCACATCCTTTAGCCACCTCTTGGTACCACTTTCATACGAGTCAATTTTGGTCCATATTTTGGCTCTAATCAACCACGCAAGTCACTTTAAACCATATTAGAGTAATTTTGCACCTTATAAGACTCACATTCAAACATATATTGGTACAATTAACATGTTAACATCATATGTAGCGCCCTCCAAACCCGGGTCAGAAGTTAGGGGTCCACAACACATATACAATATATAAACCTGAATAAGAAATATTATTTGCAATGACCCTGCTTTACATAACCACGGATCGCAACAGGTTAAAGTATGAAAACAAGCCACAATCCTAACCTTTATTACAACGTACAAAATTCCAACTAATTTAACTTACAATTGATAATAAAATCATTCTTACAATCTGACTATCTCTATATCGCATGAAGCTTCTGCTAGCTCGATTCAACTCAACTGGCACCTTAGCCCGCACTTTGGACTGAGGAACTTCACTATCATCCATATTCTTTTCAACTGTAAAGTATATAAAAGAATCGCAAGGGTAAGCTAACTAGCTCAGCAAGTCATAATAGTGATAACTGAGGTTAAACAATTATCAAATGAGATGATTCAAAGGAACCAAATTTCTTTTAACTAATCATTAGAATTTGATATTCATTTTAAGTTTTAAAAACCAAGGTTAGGCTGCTGATCAGTCACGCACTAACCCCGAGCAAGCACACAGCACTGCTCTAATTACTGGATCCAAGGCACACATTGGCCTTACTTGACCATTGGTATGGTCTGACCACGAATCTGGTCCACATATATAAAAATTATCCAATCCTAAAGCAGTTCAATATGATAACAATATGATTCAATAAAACAAGATTATAATCGATGATGGTTAAACATTTGCATAAAAACGTAAGGAAACTCATGGATATCTCAAGGGTATATCAGGTATGTATAAGAAACGGTTTTCAGTTTGTACAAGGGTCAGGTATCAGACCAGTAATGATTTTTCAGGATATGGTTCTTTGATGTTATTAAGAATGATTGGAGTATAAAAGTTCCTGTGTTTTCAAATCATTCTCTTTCAGTGGTCGGTGTTTGGTAATTATATCTTTGAAGAGTAGTATTATATTTGTATGGTTTGGTGTTTGAGGATCAACAAAGGACGATTTGCAAAGAATAAGGCTTACGGCTCAATATCAAGAAAGAATCAGGGTTAAGGGTAAATAGTTTGAAGCATATGCATTATAAAACAGGCGTTATGTTTAATACTAGTAACATTTTATGAAACAGTTCGAAAACATTGGTAATATATCTTGAAGAAAAGTTCAGAAATACTTGCCTTACAAGGCTTTACAACTATTACTGATCAACTCTGAGCCGACTTTGCTGCTCAGGCTCTAACGTCCAACCACTAGATCCCATTGGATTCGATTTCGACACTCAGGTCTTCCTGTTGAAACTCTACTGAGCTCGTCGACTGACCACTAGGTTATCTTTAATCCATCGTCCACTTTCAGGTTCTCGACTATAACCTATAGGGTCGAAATACCCTATGTTAGACGTCTAGGTATGCTTGACATATCCTCGATACTAATTCTTACCCAATGATATTCAAACCCGACTCGTAATTATTCATATTAGAATAACACAGAAAACAATTAGGGTTCATATTCTCGAAATCGATCCAGTGTTCATTTTCAGAAAATACGTATACTCGTCATTTTACGAAATTAGGGTTACTGTGTTTTAGTCAAAACATACAACACATCATACCATCAGGTTCTGTATAAACATACGTATATGTATTTACTTATACTCACTCGACGTCCCGATAATCCTCGGATATGCTCCCGTATTTCCGTAGTTCGATTTTCCCGGAAATCGGGCAGCGTCCCCTTTGTTTATCGGACTACCCGTCGAAACATCAATCGACGTCAATTCAATAACGACAATCCAATTCATAATAACCACAATTCCAATCCTCAGTTTAACCCAACAATCAATCCAATTACAATTTGTCAACTAAACTACGTACTTGACTTAATGTAAAATCAAATTCTCGTTTCAAAAATAATTTCACGAATTAATTGATTTATTTTATTAAAATTAGGACTCAGAATAAATTCATCACCGTCCACCGTCGACTCACTGAAGTTCACCGTCAACGGCGGTAAAAATCGTCGGTGCCCGAATAATTCCGGGTTTCCAATACGAATTCTACCGATTATTTGCTAATAATACCCGCACAAAATATTTATTTATTTCACGAATCAGTCAACTATTCCCTGCACAGATTATAAAGAACCATTCAATAATTACCAACTGGAAACAACCATACGGCCGAAAGGACAAAGGCCGGAGATACCAAAACCAAAATTAGGAACACAGAAGGAAATACAACACCACGATATACGCACATAAGTACATATATAACAGCAACGCAACTAGACCTTAAGCGCGTGTACCACACGCACGCCGGCCACCATACCGGAAAAGCACACGGCGGCGGCCGGAGAAAGAAAAGAAAACCCAGAGAAGGAAGCACAGAAAAAACACGCACAGACTTCACATACCACCACACATATATACATACAACTGAACACACACATCGTATGTATACATACGCAGCAGAACCCACACAATTAATCACCACCAGCGGCTACTCACCAGAGCAACACACGGAGGCGGCAAACGAGAAACAGCAGGGGAGAGGAGAATAAACAAGGAGGAAAAGAAATAAAAGAGAACATAGGTAGATTCGAGAGAAACCGAGAGATTAGAGATTGATATATTAAAAAAAACAGAGAACAATTCCTTCATATCCGAGTACATGACACGTGCCCCTCTATTTGACATGAATCCCTGCTACACGACTCGGCTTCTAGCTTGCTAATTACAATTTAACGATATAAGGTATAACTAAATATTGATCCAAATAATACCAAAATAGTCTGAAAATTTTCTAAAAATCCCGAAACTAATAAAATAAAATTTTCATAATTTTTAAATCATTTTTGAAATGCAACTCGTATCCCTATTTCATAATTAACGAACCGAGCTCCACTTGAAACAAACTCAGAAAATCACAAAAATAGTCTTAAAATGTTATAAATATCTCGGAGTTTATAAAAACATAAACTTTGTAATTTTAAAATAATTTCTAAAACGCAACTTATACCCGCTTATAACAATTAAATGAATCAACGCACGGTGAAATTAATCCCAAAAATTCTCAAAATAAATTTTAAAATTCTCGGAATATTCCAAACTTAAATAAATACGAGTTTCATATTTTTTGAAGAATTATAGAATTAAATATGGATTTTGTAAATAAAAGCATTCAGAAAATCATTTAAAAATAAATAATTAATAAAATATTGATTTCTTAATTTTATATAACCTTAAAAATAATTAATGTAATTGTAAAATCATAAAAACAATTTTAGAGACACTCCAAGTATTTACGCAAATAAATTTGCACCAAATTCACTTTTTGAAAATGAAAACAATCCAATACGATCCTATAATTAATCACACGAACAATCCAGTATATTACAAATCACACATCAATAGTCAAACAACACATAGCTGTCAAAACCAATACACATATTTTATTTATTTAATACTTTCCATAAATATATAAAGAAATAATTCAAAAATACACGAGTCGTTATATCCTTCCCCCCTTAAAAGGATTCTGTCCTCAGAATCTGGTCTAACTAATTAAGTGAGGATATTTGTCAAGCATATCTGACTCAAATTTCCAGGTAGACTCTTCTATTCAAGGATTTTAAAGGTATTCACAATAGTTATACACTCATTTCCAAAGACTCGCCTTTAACGATCAAGAATTTGGATCGATTACTATATGCAAAACAACTTGAACCAGAGCCTATTGGCTCCTGATCAACCACTTGGTTCGAATCAGACACTTATTGCCCTAACCTTGACAGGAAAAACACACTATATGTACATACTGTCATGATGGTAACATTAACTCATGAACAATTTTGTCTATATTTATCTATACCTCGAATGGTTCACTAATTTTAGGACTTAGCTTGTCGTTTCTACTCAAACTTATCCAATCTCTTTCAAGACGACACTTTTACTAACACTACTGGTTCTATTTCTATATTCAAACTTTCTCTCGATATAATTTCGTCTTCTTTCTTTGTCTACTCCGAGCTGCTTTAATCAATATTACTATGCTCTTGGTGTGCCGATTTAACTTTGAATTTGTCAACCTTCTTTCTCCCGCTTTATTTTAATAGAAATGGGGAACTACACTTGCGTTCACATGAAACTTGATAAATTGGCATTCAAAGCTGACATCGCTGATAAATGATCATTCCAGTGTTTCCTTAAAACTTCACCTCTCAACATATCTTACATTTCCTAAATCATTTCCGTACTTTGACTCTCCACATAAGGATATTAGACGGTGTTCATTTTCCACTTAGTTTCTAAATGTTTAAGCATCTCTTATCATTTTTCATCAGTTAAGGCTGAAAAGTAGTCTTATATGTTCACGTATTATCACCTTTAAGTATTAAAGCTTCAGATTCCACTCTTTCTCATTTGTCTATTAATTTCTCGGTGGTCTTAATTACACCCAATCTTCTCTGTCGGCATAATGCATCTGTTACCATACAGCTTTGCCTAGGTAGTTGTTAATGGATTAATTCAGAATCTTTTGTTAACCCTAGTCAAAATTTCATTCTTGAAGACTCAACGTATAGTTGTTTTCCTTCTGATTTTTAGAGAAAAATCCTTGGGCATCCCACGCAGATTTTCTTATTCCTTAAGTAGCTGAGGATATTATCAATAAATACAGTTTGCTTATCCAAGTACTCCTTATACACCACGTTCCTTAATTCCTTATAGCTACCTGATACACTCGTCATTTCACCTAATATCACCAGAGCTTGTAATGCTCTTAACTCACTTTAATCGTAATCTCTGATATTTTCTTAGGTCAGATCTTAAGTTAATTCTCAATACATAACACACTTCTTAAATTAGGTCTTATAAGTAATCAATTCTTTATAGGGTCTCACTTCTTCTTATTCATTATTTTGTTAAATTCCCGATAATCAGTACATACTCTTGTAATTTCATTCCTTTTCTCCATGAACCTCACTGGTACCTTTTACGATTCACTTCTTGTAAAACCATTCCCTGGGTCTGCCTTATCCATTAGGCCTCCAATATTTCACCTTAATTCCTTGACGTGTCCAACACTTTCTAATCCATTTTGAAATATCCTTCTTATACCTGGTTATTGCTGTTTTTCTTTTATTTCCATATATTTTGGCATCTCTTCAATAGAGTATATACTTTATACTATGAATTCCCTGTGGCATTTCATATCTTAATTCTTCTACTTGTAACTTCCAAGTGCTGGAGGAGAACCTGGGGATATCGTGATCATTCTCCTGGGGGCATAAATTTCCTCTCACTACTGCTAACATCGTGATCCATTATCTTCTCTTGACATTTTATCTTTCCCTTCACAACTTCAACTGAAAGGTCACACTATCCATCTTTCTTCCTTTTGGATTATGAACTTTAGCTTCCAATTCCAACTTCGAGAATCCTATAGTTAATCCTTCTGGTGTAGTCTCTATGTTCATTCTCTCCTTTTTGTTTATCGCTTGCCACTACATTTGTTTTTCTCGTGAATACTTACTTCAACCTCTTATGGTCCGTAGATCTTACACCTTTCTTCATACATATCATGTCTCCCCATTTTTCAAAACAAATATTATTACTGTTAGCCCTAATGATGAGTAGGATACTTCTGCTCATAAGATTTTGGTTGTCTGGGTGCATATACAATAACTTTATTATACCGCATCAACACACATCCTACTCCCTTATGAGAAGCATCACTATAAACTACCAAATCTCCTTGATATCTTCAAAGTGATAAAGCAGGTAATATAACCATTCCTTCATTTAACTCTACAAAACTTTCTTCACCCTTCTCCATTTCATACTCACTTATTGCTTTTTCCTAATTAGCTTCATCAAATGTATTGCAACTTTCAAGAAATCTTGTACAAATTTTCAGTATAGCCGGTCTATGGTAAAACTTCTTACTTTTGTTGATGCTTTTGGCCTTTCTTTATTCATGGTGACTTTAATTTCGACTGGATCTCCTCTAATCTCCTCCTCACTAATTATTTACGCTATCTATCATCAAAACTTTCACCCTGCAACTTTACATACAACTTCTTTTTTTTTCTCCAACTTCTCAGTTATCATTAAATGCATGGTCCTCCGTTAACTTTAAGTAACATAATTACAACTCATCTAGATATTCCTTAAAGATTCTGTCCCTAGGTTCAATCTCCAATTTGTAACGCCCAAATCCTAAATCAATTTTAGATAAAACTTTGCTTCTTCTGTTTGATCAACAAATCAGTAGTTCGAAGTAACAAATATTTACTTTTGACAGTAAACTTGTTGAGCTTGCTTTAGTCGACACATAATCTCATACTTCCATTTTCTTATTAACAAATAGTACTGGTGCATTTCATGGGATACACTGGGTTTAATTGCTTCTTCTTCTAGCATTCCTTGCATCCGCTTTGCTAACTTCCTCATTCTAACTGGTGCCATTTTATGTAAGGCCCTGGTCACTGGCTCCGTTTCAGGTGTTAAGTCGATCGCGAGCTTCATTTCCTTAGCTGGAGAAAATTTTGGTAATTCGTCTGGAACTATATCTTGAAACTATAAAATCTTCAAATTCTGTTTACTCCTGATTTCTATTCATAATCAATATAGTACTTACCTCTTGGTCACCGTAACCTCTTAGCTTAAATCTTCGTTAATAAATTCTCTACTTTCTTTCATCTTCTGAACCTCACCACCTACTCATTTGGCATCCTCGGAACTATCCTTTCATCACGATGGTCTGTCTGGGCATCACGCTTTAGTAGTTAATCCATTTCTTAGAATAATATCAAATCCTTTCATCTTTCCTGATATCATTTCTTCACAACTTATTACCAAAAATCTCAATTCCCCCATTGGTACCCACTTATTTAGCAATTACACATTCTTGACTTGCTAGTCCTTTAATCACAATCTTATCAATTTAACAGGGTAATTTATTTTATCAACAAAACCTTGAGAGATAAACAATTAAGTTTCTCCCACATCTTTTAATACTTTAACGAATAAGGTATTCACCCTGATCATCCATATCATTACGTCCGTATTCTGAATAACATATTTCACAGGAAAATCGCATATACTCGTTCTCGAAAACGTATTCCTTATTGAAGTAGATTCCCTTGACTCGTAATGCGTCCCTGGCTAGGGTTAGTGATTTGCAATTCTCACCATATGCCCTTGTTTCCTTTCCATGCATGAGAGGTAGATGAGACTTTGCCCGCTGGGTGTATAATACATTGACTTTTGTTTGAAAAGCTCTCGCAAAGAACAATGGTACAACGAAACAACTAGAACAATTCATAATTTTAATAAACTTAGAGTTGAAAAGAAAGAAGAAGCAATGATTTGAATATGAATGAGACAACCACATTGGTACTTAAGATGGCCAGTCTTTCATACCGTATAACATACAGCACATGATTAGGTGGCGTCCCACCCGACTCTTTGTCATTCCGACAAAGTGTCTCACCATAAAACTGTTTGTCCCAATCAGAAAGCAAAACTTGAGGGAAGCAAATAAATTTGAAAGGAATGGAATATCCTCTTTTTCGATATCATAGAAAAGAGCTCACTGGAGAAAAGAAGTTCATACATTTTTAAGAATTGAGAAGGAATATACGCTGTAATATTGAAAGCTAGAATGATACCATTGGTCAGCATCCACATTTCACTTGTTTTCATATTTCGAGCTTGTTCAATCACATCCCAATTGCGTCATATAACAACTTTAGAAAGTCCGCTGAAATGTCTTCGCAACCAAGCATTATAACTGTTACACCCCCAAATCCGGGGTCGGGGATTCGGGTTGTCACGAGTTCCATTTCTCTTATCAATACTTAATCTTAACAGTCAACCAACTACTGCGTACTGTGACCCCACAATATACACACACACACCACAAGTTATAGTCTCAGAGATGAATATCCAAAAATAACACAAGTCATCTTATTCCACAATTATAAACCACTTCACCATAAAAAGGGTTTCTGAATAATTTACGTATTCTTTGCCATTATTACAATTCATAAATATACATAAGTCTGGTACATCAAAAGTTGAAATCCTAGCCTATTGCTAGATCCTACCTCGGCTATAACGGCATCAACGCCTACAGGAAACTGCGAAACGTTTTCTAACCGCTTGCGAATCGGGAGCTTGGTCATGTTCATCTTTTCTATCTGTTGTTGTGTGATGAAAGAAGAAAGCAAGGGTGAGCAACAAGCCCACCAAAATAATGTGTATAATGATTAACAATATATGAGCATTCTCATAGTACTCATGAAAGTCTTGGTCAAAAGAAATGAACCAAGTTGATATCTTAACGCGACCAAGTCGCAAAATATTCAGTATATATATATATATATGCATATATATATACTTTTCACAATATTTGAAATCCTCTGACATGTATAACATCCACAGAGTTCCAGTTATAACTGTATAAAAATATCGTTGCAAGGTGATCTGATACATCTAACCTTGTCTCAACATTTTTCTGAAAACCTTTGATATGCATAAGATAATCATTAACTAGATATAAGTTCAAAAGATAAAGTTACAAGATACTCCAATATACTTATATCTTTTATGATTACTACTTGAATTACCACTGTTCAAGTTATAATTAGTTTCAAAATTTCATCACATAGATGAGACTACAAGATAAGACTTGAATAGATTCAATCTTTGAAATATTACTTGAAAGAAATGAAGTTAAGAGATACTTCATTAAGTCCCGATATATATATACACCTATATATATATACATTTCATACATTCCTTGAAAACCTCTGTTATGAAAATTATAAACAGAGTTGCAATATCCAATGAATTTGGAAAGGAGAAAACCTTGGCATAAACCTGATATCTTGCTGATCAGGCAAGAATACCTATAAGTAACCTTTTCTACTAGTAGATGGACGAATTCCCCACTGGTCATCACCCTGGCCGCAATAGGACCTTATGCTGGACTGCCACTCAGCCACTTATGCATTTGATGGACTCCCACTGAGCCACTTACACTTTCATGGACGCCCACTGAGCCCATGTTGCTTATGCTGACTCAATAGATGGACTTACTTCCCGAACGTTGGGTAAGTAATCAATTCATTTACCAAAACAGCAACCTTGTTGTGAATATAAAATACACCACAGAGCCGGATCCCTCCGGTTTTGAGCGAGTATTTCAATCCCCTTTAAAAGGAAGATCTTAAATATAAAAATGAGTTTTTGGGATCCGCTCTAACTTTTAAAAATCATTTTGAAGACTCGAAAACATTTTAAAGAGTGTTTGGAGTAATGCTGATTTAATAAAGTAAATCAGTCCCGATATATTAGAAAATATCTGAATATTATCATTTAAATAATATTCCCATAAGGATAATCCTTATAAAAATAATTGAAGTAAAAGTTTTAAAACTTATACTTGAAATGAATAGTAAATAACCAAAGATATACTTATACGAAAGTACTATCTTTATTTGAATAATCGAAAATAAGTCTGATTATCGAAACATTATTCTTTAATAAAATAAAGAATAATATTTAATAAAAAAAGCGGAGTCATAAGCCCTTGAATGAATATTCAAAATAATATTCATTAAATAAAATAAACGGAGTCTTAAGTCCTCGAATGAATATTCACAATAATATTCATTAAATAAAATAAACAGAGTCTTAAGTCCTCGAATGAATATTCACAATAATATTCATTAAATAAAATAAATGGAGTCATAGGTCCTCGAATGAATATTCAAAATAATATTCATTAAATAAAATAAACGGAGTCATAGGTCCTCGAATGAATATTCAAACTAATATTCATTAATTAAAATAAAGTTATCGAATAAACCTTATTCGATTAATAGTTTTGAAAACTATATCTATATATATATAGATATATATATATATATATTATACTCGGGAACATCGACTCCCGGTTTAGAAAAATGTTCACCTTTGGGTCCCCTATACTAAGGGTATACGTAACTACTGCTTATCTCTAGCATAGGTATTATGCAACTTATAAGCATTTGAATCAACAATTAGATATCAAGATTACGAAACAGACATGCATATATACCATATCAGTATGCTCCAATATATCGCAAAATTTGCTAATAACAATCATGCACCTATCACAAGATAATGCATATATATATATATATTCATCACAACAACAGTATAACGGGTAGAAAACTTGCCTGAGTGACTGGGGGTGATAAATGGCTTGGGACGAGTCTGGTAACCTATAAACAACATATAAGTTGGAATTAAATCAAAGTCGCTTATGAATCTATACTTTAACCAATTAGACCCTAACGTTCGCTTTTGCGCTTAACGATTCACTTAAGTCGCTCGAGTACCCTCGGCTCCACCATTTTTAATAAATTAACCATTAAGGGTTTTAAGGCGATTCTTTCGCAAGTGCCTTACCAACTGCATAATACACTTTACATAAATGTTTCTTACTCCAATTAGTCTTTTAAGGTCTTTAACCTATGTTTCAAAGTAAGGCGAGTGGTAACGGTTCGTTCCTGAAACGCCGTTACTTAAAACGGTCGTTTCTCCTAAATCGTATATCGGATTCAAATGAACCACATATCAAAACGAAGCTTGTAACATGAACTACCTAAACATTGCAATGGTCAAAACCTAACAGTGAGTTCAAGGGTTCTGATGTTAAGAACAAAAACAGTCTACGTTAAATCGGGCATTACGACGGCTATGTTTACGCGATTACCCAAATTTATACCACTCCAAATCAACCCACAATCAACCCACAATCAACATCACAACCAAACTCCATCCATACTTCACCATAACAGCCCCAACAACTCAATATTATCAACTTATACTACTTCCCAATCATGAACTAAAAGCTTACTTAAGTTCTTTAACTAATTTTCAAGATTTACAACTCCAAAAACACCACAAAACCAACTAATCTCTACATACACAACAATCAAGCCTCTCATGAACTATAATACTCATATTATGCTCTTAACGTTCAAATAACAAAGCCAGGTTAAGAGATTATACCTTCCTTATGAGTGGGAGTAACTAATTAGCTTGGAATCACCCTTGAAAGTCCTTATCCAAGCTTAATCTAAACAAAAATTCAAGAACAAAAATTTAAGTTCTTGAAAAACACTATTCAACCTCTTCTTCCATGATTTTTAGGAAGAGATTGTGAAGGAATTTGAAGCTTAAACTTATAGGATATCTATATCTATACACAAGGAACCTTAGATAATTACCTTGCTAATTAACAAAGCTTGGATCTAGGATTTTGAATTTTTCCTTCTTGAAATAAAGAGAAGGCCGAGAGCTTCCTTTGAAGAAATGAGTCAACTTTGTGTTTTTGGTGAAATGAATGGTTGGTTGTTTTTTTTTTGGTTTTTGTTTTGATTTATTACTTTTTATCATGGTAACTTTTGTGTGGTTCTTAATCAACCAACAACACACCTTTCTTTGTCATGCTTATGTCACCTTGTTATGTCATCCTCCCCCACTTGTCCTCCTCTTATTGGTTTGATGGCATCATCCTCACTAACCTCTTTGATTAGCTTCTAATTACTTGGCTAATGATCGCTGATCTGTTATGCGGTTCGCTTAACTTCCGTTTTCGTTTATCGTTTGAGGGATCATACCCGGGATCTTATTACTTGGGTTCCCCTAAACCTTTCTCAATATATTATATTCCTTTTATGATCCTCTCTTATAATTCTTGAATTTAAATCCTTTTTATTATGTTCCCTTATACTTAATTCTTTCGGTATCTGGTGGATTTTCGGGAAAAATCAAAGTGTTCGGATTTGGATTGTGACGATCTTTACATACACTTATATACCACATAGAGTACTAATAATATCTCAGAAGATCAATAAAAGAACCCCTACATAGTGTGGTATGAAAAGTTTTCTTATTCAACATACTCAGCAAAAGCACTATTCATAAGGGTTTCAAAAATTCCAAAATTTGGGTTATTACAGTCTCCCCTCCTTAAAAGGATTCCGTCCCGGAATCAGATAGAAAATGAATAGGGATACTTTCTTAGCATTGCACTTTCTAACTCTCAAGTAAATTTTCCCACATTGTGGTTCTTCCATCAAACTCTGAATAGTTTGATAACCCTTCTCCTAAGCACTTGTTCCTTTTTCAATCTATAACCCTTCCTGGTTGCTCCATATAGGTTACGTCTGGTTTCATGTCTATGCGCTCATATGCCCCTATTTATCTGGCATCCGAATTACACTTCCTTAACATTGATACGTGGAACACGTTATGACTTGCTACATGTTCGGGGGTAGGGCTAGCTCATATGCTAACTTCCCAATACGTCTTAATACCTCAAAGGGTCCAACAATTCGTAGGCTTAGCTTTCCTTTCTTTTTGACCCTCATCAATCCTTTCCAAGGGATACCTTTAACATTACTAGGTCCCCTATTTCCTATTCTTTGTCCTTTCGTGTCAAATCAACATACTTCGTGTGCTCATCTTGGGCTACTAAAAGCCGTCCTCTGATTAAATCTATTATATCCTTGGTCCTTTGGACCACTGCTGGTCTAAGCATCTTGCGCTCTGAAACATCATCATATCATAAGGGAGATCGACATTATCTTCCCTCAAGGATCTCGTAAGGCGATACCTCGATACTGACATACGATCGATTATCTTAAGAAAACTTAATCAGCGTTAACTGATCACTCCAAATTTCTTTCAAGTCTATTGTACCGACTCTCATTATCTCATCTAGATCTACATCTTTTGCTTCTCAATACCCACTCTTTTCCAGTTCGTAATCGTTACTATTTTCCGTACCAAATTTTATACTGATTACACTTTTGCTCGTTAGCGTTCTATAACCTTTTAATAATCGCGTCAACCTTAGTATCACGAACGCGTTAGAATCGGAATACCACCATACTTGGTACCACTTCCTCTCTAGCTGCCTCCATCTTCGAAAGCTTGGTCCTTCATATAGAAGTAAAAGAATTTATTGAGAGATCACTATGATCATGAACACTTGTTTTATTGCATAGTTAGTACAGAAGGTGTTAGTACTTGACAAGCAATTAAACAACATGTGGTATCCTACTAGGCTTCTATCACACAGATAGATAGTCATTCGGCAATACCTCCCCTTCTGGAAGGGTTGTTCTTCTCAGCTTATACAAAATGAAAAGGAGAGAAAAGAATGAATTGAAGAGAATTGTATATATATAAAATATGCTGCCACAAAATATCTGGCTTGGAATCTACCTCTGAACTATAGAGGTTTGTCATAAGAGAACAAAACATATACGTATATATATCAACATCAGGTATTCGCTATTCCGTCCATCATTCTATGGACCCATGCTCTTCCTCGAGCTTATACACAATCACCTTTGAAACTCCCTCGATATCGAAACTCGAATCTGGGACCTCATTCTAGACATCATCGTTACTAGAATTTTATGCTTGCACTGCAACCTTCCTCGTATAGTAATACGACTCTCTATTGATAGAAGGAATAAATATTCAATAGGTAAATAATCGACCTAGTTTTTCTATCAAAGATAACTTATACGTCAACACGACCCGATTAGTGGAACTCAATCTCAACATCCATTCCAATACAACTCTCATGGTTGTGATCAGCTCATTACTCACAGAATCATTGCTGCATTACTATGGTCTACCACTGACCTACTGTCGTCATTCACTTTCCATGAAATCTTAATATCTAACCATACGGAGTCCATACATGTCGTATAGAATTCTTCTAAGGAGTTAACATAATCACCATTCATAATTCATGAAGAACACTCCAAATTCTGACGTACTTTCATGACATGAAGCAGATAAAATTGCAGAAGAGTTTCAATCAAAGCAACGATAGCAGGTTAATACCATTCTTAATCATATGCCTTAAATAGAAGACTTAACTCAAAGGTTCGTCTAGTCCTTTTTGAAACATGGTCCTGGCTTATCTCAAGATAGTACCTTCTGAGATAGATAGCCCGCTCATGGCGATTACACGAATTAAACCTTCACCAACTACTATTACGGTTGGGTATTGCACAGTCATCAGAAGGAATGTCAATCTTCCAAATCATAATACAACCTTCACAGCTTTAACCATCATCACTGTATTCTTTTGGCACAAGCGCCTATAATTATCCTCTTACCTTTAAGGTGTCGGCCACCTGTTTGGCCTTTCCTGATAGTAATATTTTCCTTACAGTCAATGTCATTTTAACCACCTCCAAATAAATTTTCTACCTCATTTCAATAACTGCTTATGTGAAGATGTTTTCCTTAAAATCTGATGAGTAAAAAAAATATCACCATTTTTCCATAAGTTATTGCCTTAGTCTTTAGAGGTTAATCACTGTCACGACTGACTCTCAATCATACTTAGAACATCTTTTATCTTAGGTCCTAATTGCCCTGAACAATTTCGACCTTTACTGGTTCGATCCATACTTTCTCGTGGCTTAACATGTGCCTCACTTAGCATCATTATAATTACGTCATATTTCCTTTATCAACATTTCTATTCTTGAGAATTTTGAATATTACCTTTCTCCTTGTAAAACCTCTAAGGTTATCCTTGAATCGTTCCTCCTGTATTCCCTAGATACAGGGCATATCAAGATACCATTTATTAATACCAGAATCATTGTCTATATACTTCTGAAAAATTTCTCCACTGATTCCTAAAGGTTGTTATTACCTTAATCCTTTCCAATTCATACTGTCAAAACTCATACTATCCCTATTAAGGGTGAAATGCCAACCTTTATGCATCCCCTAGGATTCATTTTAAGTTACCGATGTTCTATCCTTAATTCCACCTTTAAAAAGGTACATGCATCCTTCCATGGATAAATCAAGTCATATATCCCTGATAAGGGTGTCTTATTCAATCATTCCCACCTCGATAGTATATGCCTAATTTCACAATAACATCTGTATTCAAAATGAGGTCAATCAATATGGCCTCCAAAAGATAACAACGGTTATCCGCTTTTCTTGCCTAATTTGGTAACGATAACAAGGATGTTCTGGAAGATATTGGTCGTGTTCAACGTGAACTTCTTCTTAATAATTCCTTATTTACTTTTCTTGTTTATCTCAACAGTCATCTCAATGTTGGGACATCTTTCATACCTGGCGTCTCCCTTTCTGGGTATCAAGCCACTGGTCTTACACTTCACATTCTTGAAGGTCACTTTCTTCATCCAATTTTCCTAATTTCTTACTTCCTTGTCTCCTCAGTCTATCCGCGTCTCATTATTTATCCTTCGAACTATCTCAAGGTTTCCTCGAATCCTCCCAACTTACAGGGGATAAAATATATGTATCTCTTATTCCTTCAATCATCAACTTTAACTCATGGTGAATCACACTCATCCTGACGATTACATACTTTTCTATTTCTATTGCTACGAGTCTTTAGGGTTTCCTCATACCCAACTCCCTTATCATTCCTCAAACTCTATTGCCTTTATGCTCCTTTCCACTTCGGTTTCTTTTTATTTTCCTTTCTATTACAATCATTTCACGTACCCACTAATCATTGACTTCAAACATCACGTCGTTCTGGGATTCTTGTCCTCCAGACGAATCTTGACATCTTTTACAATCTTAGATTCATAATTCATCATATTCGTCCGCTTTTGTTCTAGCTCCAAAGCTTTTACACTATTTCCTTATCCTTGGGAATTACTTTCCCGAAAATAATTGACTGAACTTTAATCAGTTTATCATAACCTCTGGCTCCGTGCCTTTCTTGGCCTTTCACCAGCGGGTGGCCTCTCTCTTAGGAGGGTAAGTGACAAAAATAGTCTTTTGCGCTTCATCAATCATTTAGAATATAAAATCATTTCTCTATTTCCTTTAGCCAGGCTCTTGCCTCGGCTAGGTCAGCTTGTTCCTTGGAACTCTGAGAGCTTAGCGACTTGAAGGTCCTGAAAAAAATTTCTCACCGCATTGTTTCCTTAAGGTGGTGGTTGGAAATAAAAGTATAAGTTCTGTTTAGTTAGGTCCATGAATTTCCCAATAGGAGTACCATCCTGGTTCTTCCTATCTTGCTCGACTTCTGTTTTCTCAGTCTAAATATTTCTTCCTACTCCCCATAATTGGGGTCATCTTTTGATTTAAAATCCTCATTTTCCACTTCATTATATTCTGGGTTCCTTATATCTTAATTGCGACCTCCCTGATTATCACATTCAAGGTTTGCCCCTAATCTTATTCCTCGTGGGGGCATAATGCTTAGAAAAATTTTGAGAATCTCTGGATATTTGTCTTACTTACTTTGCTTAAGTCTTTCCCTCGTTCAATCCTTGCATGAATACAACTTATGAATTCTCAAGTTCTATAAACTTCATGACATTCTCTTAAGTGTTAATAGTGCAATTAACAATATGAACTTATCACAAACAAACTGATCTGAACTGAAATTAACGAATATATACATAACCATTTATTCGAGGGTACAACAACTGAACACATTAAAGAGAATTACATCATTTGATCTGATCAATTCTATCCCAAAAGTACTACCATAGATAATCATCTCGTCATTAAAACTAATCATTCATAACTTAGGCTAATCCTCCAAGAGCGGTGCTACATGAAATTCTTGTCAGATTGCTCAAACTCTGCACACTATTATGGATCAAGAAATGCGGGCACGCACGACATCCCTAACCTGCTCCATTAAAGCGGTGATGAGGTCTAGGATAGTTGCAAGTAGAGCTGGATCAATCTGACCCTCAAGATGGCCTCTAGATGTAACACGGGTGGTAGCCTCAATCCTTTTCATGCTATAAGCTAATCCTGCCGGAAGTACCCCACCCTCAATCCTCGGTGCAGTAAGTCGATCCAACAGATCACTCCTAACATTACGGGCCTCAGACAGGCCACCCAAAGTCATATAATAATTGGCGATAAGAGAAGCCTGAGTGGTAGCATCTAGCAGTCCATGGGGTGCAGGTGGTGCAGGCCCAGGGGATCCAAATGGATAACCAAGCACAGTATCAGGTGACAATGGTGCAGGAGATAAAGGTGGCATTTCCTCAGTATGTGATGGGCTCTGTACAGGGGAGGGAACAGGAATTGGTGGAACCTCATGGATGTCTTCAGGAACCTCTGGAAGAGGGTCTGATACTGGTATAATTGGTGTCGTGGAAGGCCCCACTCTTTCTACCCTCATCAACCTTTGTGCCCTTGGTAACTCTTCATCCTCTAGTGCCACCCTCGCGGCCATTCTTGCTCTGGTAGTCGCCCTGACTACCGTCATCAATTCATCAGCGGTCCTTTCTTCATTCTCGTCAGGATCCTCCACGAGATCCTCCTCAGCAACAATCCCTTCTGGGATAACATCCTCAACCGCAACATTCCCTCGTTAGGGTACTCTATCGGATTCACAATGTGATCTCCAACATGTAATAAAACATCCTCATGCTGATGCTCCTCAACCTTAGGGTTTGGCGCCCCGCTGCCCTATATGAGAACGAACTATGTTATTATCACGATATTTATAAGGGTTCCCGTAAGGGTTTTAACTGTCAGTACTACGTTAGGTAGCCCGACTATGAACTTGACAAGAGTTCTTATTATCTTAGTGAACTTATTATCTTAACGTCACATCATCTCTGAGGTTTATAATGCTTGGCTCTGATACCATTTTTGTAACACCCCAAAATCTGGGGTCGGGGATTCGGGTTGTCACGAGTTCCATTTCCATTATCAATACTTAATCTTAATAGTCAACCAACTACTGCGTATTATGACCCCACAATATACACACACACACCACAAGTTATAGTCTCAGAGATGAATATCCAAAAATAACACAAGTCATCTTATTCCACAATTATAAACCACTTCACCATAAAAAGGGTTTCTGAATAATTTACGTATTATTTGCCATTATTACAATTCATAAATATACATAAGTCTGGTACATCAAAAGTTGAAAGCCTAGCCTATTGGTAGATCCTACCTCGGCTATAACGGCATCAACGCCTACAGAAAACTGCGGAACGTTTCATAACCGCTTGCGAATCGGGAGCTTGGTCCCGTTCATCTTTTATATCTGTTGTTGTGTGATGAAAGAAGAAAGCAAGGGTGAGCAACAAGCCCACCAAAATAATGTGTATAATGATTAACAATATATGAGCATTCTCATAGTACTCATGAAAGTCTTGGTCAAAAGAAATGAACCAAGTTGATATCTTAACGCGACCAAGTCGCAAAATATTCAGTATATATATATATATAAATATATATATACTTTTCACAATATTTGAAATCCTCTGACATGTATAACATCCACAGAGTTCCAGTTATAACTGTATAAAAATATCGTTGCAAGGTGATCTCATACATCTAACCTTGTCTCAACGTTTTTCTGAAAACCTTTGATATGCATAAGATAATCATTAACTAGATATAAGTTCAAAAGATGAAGTTACAAGATACTCCAATATACTTATATCTTTTCTGATTACTACTTGAACTACCACTGTTCAAGTTATAATTAGTTTCAAAAGTTCATCACATAGATGAGACTACAAGATAAGACTTGAATATATTCAATCTTTGAAATATTATTTGAAAGAAATAAAGTTACGAGATACTTCATTAAGTCCCGATATATATATACATCTATATATATATACATTTCATACACTCTTTGAAAACCTCTGTTATGAAAATTATAAACAGAGTTGCAATATCCAATGAATTTGGAAAGGAGAAAACATTGGCATAAACCTGATATCTTGCTGATCAGGCAAGAATACCAATAAGTAACCTTTTCTACTAGTAGATGGACGAATTCCCCAATGGTCATCACCCTGGCCGCAATAGGACCTTATGCTGGACTGCCACTCAGCCACTTACGCATTTGATGGACTCCCACTGAGCCACTTACACTTTCATGGACGCCCACTGAGCCCATATTGCTTATGCCGACTCAATAGATGGACTTACTTCCCGAACGTTGGGTAAGTAATCAATTCATTTACCAAAACAGCAACTTTGTTGCGAATATAAAATACACCACAGAGCCGGATCCCTCCGATTTTGAGCGAGTATTTAAATCCCCTTTAAAAGGAAGATCTTAAATATAAAAATGAGTTTTTGGGATCCGCTCTAACTTTTAAAGACTCGAAAACACTTTAAAGAGTGTTTGGAGTAATGTTGATTTAATAAAGTAAATCAGTCCCGATATATTAGAAAATATCTGAATATTATCATTTAAATAATATTCCCATAAGGATAATCCTTATAAAAATAATTGAAGTAAAAGTTTTAAAACTTATCCTTGAAATGGATAGTAAATAACCAAAGATATACTTATACGAAAGTACTATCTTTATTTGAATAATCGAAAATAAGTTTGATTATCGAAACATTATTCTTTAATAAAATAAAGAATAATATTTAATAAAAGAAGCGGAGTCATAAGCCCTTGAATGAATATTCAAAATAATATTCATTAAATAAAATAAACGGAGTCTTAAGTCCTCGAATGAATATTCACAATAATATTCATTAAATAAAATAAATGGAGTCTTAAGTCCTCGAATGAATATTCACAATAATATTCATTAAATAAAATAAACGGAGTCATAGGTCCTCGAATGAATATTCAAAATAATATTCATTAAATAAAATAAACGGAGTCATAGGTTCTCGAATGAATATTCAAACTAATATTCATTAATTAAAATAAAGTTATCGAGTAAACCTTATTCAATTAATAGTTTTGAAAACTATATCTATATATATAGATATATATATATTATATACTCGGGAACATCGACTCCCGGTTTAGAAAAATGTTCACCTTTGGGTCCCCTATACTAAGGGTATACGTAACTACTGCTTATCTCTAGCATAGGTATTATGCAACTTATAAGCATTTGAATCAACAATTAGATGTCAAGATTATGAAACAGACATGTATATATACCATATCAACATGCTCCAATATATCGCAAAATTTGCTAATAACAATCATGCACTTATCACAAGATAATGCATATATATATTCATCACAACAACAGTATAACGGGTAGAAAACTTGCCTGAGCGACTGGGGTGATAAATGGCTTGGGACGAGTCTGGTAACCTATAAACAACATATAAGTTGGAATTAAACCAAAGTCGCTTATAAATCTATAATTTAACCAATTTAGACTCTAACGCTCGTTTTGCGCTTGATGATTCTCTTAAGTCGCTCGAGTACCCTCGGCTCCACCATTTTTAATAAATTAACCATTAAGAGTTTTAAGGCGATTCTTTCGCGAGTGCCTTACCAACTGCCTAATACACTTTACATAAATGTTTCATATTCCAATTAGTCCTTTTAGGTCTTTAACCTATGTTACACATAAGGCGAGGGGTAATGGTTCGTCGCGAAACGGCGTTACTTAAAATGGTCGTTTCTCCTAAACCGTACATCGGATTCAAACGAACCACATATCAAAACGAAGCTCGTAACATGAACTATCTAATCATGGCAATGGTGAAAACCTAGCAGTGAGTTCACGGGTGCTAATGTTAAGAACAAAAACAGTCTAAAGTAAATCGGGCATTACGACGGCTATGTTTACGCGATTACCCAAATTTATACCACTCCAAATCAACCCACAACCAACCCACAATCAACATCCCAACCAAACTCCATCCATACTTCACCATAACAGCCCCAATAACTAAATATTATCAATTTATACTATTCTCAAACATGAATTTAAACTATACTTAAGTTCATTAATCAATAATCCAAGAATTACAACTCCAAAACATCACAAAACCAACTAACCTCTACATACACAACAATCAAGCCTCTCATGAACTATAACAACAAAACTAAACCTTATACTCAAAGTAAATTTAGGATTTAGAGGGGTTATACCTTCCTTAGAGAGTAAAGAATCAAGTAATTAGCTTGGAATCACCCTTAAAATTCCTTATCCAAGCTTAATCTAAACAAAAACTCAAGAACAAAAATTTTAGTTCTTGAAAAACACTATTCACCCTCTTCTTCCATGATTTTTTAGGAAGAGATTGTGAATGAATTAGAAGCTCAAACTTATAGGATAGTTATATCTATGCATAAGGAGTCTTAGATAATTACCTTGCTAATTAACAAAGCTTGGAGCTAGGATTTTGACTTTTTCTTTCTTTGAAGAAGAAGAAAGCCGAGAGCTTTTGATGAAGAAAGGGAAATAACTTTGTGTTTTTGGTGAAATGAATTGTTGGTTGGCTTGGTTGATTTGTTTTGTTTTGATTTATTACCTTTTACCATGGTAACTTTTGTGTGGTTCTTAATCAACCAACAACACACCTTTCTTTGTCATGCTTATGTCACCTTGTTATGTCACCCTCCCCCACTTGTCCTCCTCTTATTGGTTTGATGACATCATCTTCCCTAACCTCCTTTATTAACTCTTAATTGCTTGCCTAATGACCGCTGATCTGTTGTGCGGTTAGCTTAACTTTCGTTTTCGTTTATCGTTTGAGGGATCATACCCGGGATCTTATTACTTAGGTTTCCTTAACCTTTCTCAATACATTATATTCCTTTTATGATCCTCTCTTATAATCCTTAAATTTAAATCCTTTTTATTCTGTTACCTTATACTCAATTCTTTCTGTATCTGGTAGATTTCTGGGAAAAATCAAAGTGTTCGGATTTGGATTCTGACGATCTTTACATACACTTATATACCACATAGAGTACTAATAATATCCCAGAAGATCAATAAAAGAACCCCTACATAGTGTGGCATGAAAAGTTTTCTTATTCAGCATAATCAGCAAAACACTATTCATAAGGGTTTCAAAAATTCCAAAAATTAGGGTTATTACAGATACACTCACAGCCCAAATGTCTAGTGAAACAAGAATAACCAGATGGAGGTTCTTTAATAGGTAATCTCATATCAAGAGGTGGAAAAGTAGCGTAGAATAGCTTGAAGAGGTGCAACTGACATAACGGAAGGTAGTGCCATTAATAATGATGGAGAAACAAGGTGCAAATCCAATCTGAGAGAAGATGACAATCCTCGAACGGAAAGCTCCAAACGATCAAATGACATCGGAAAATCAGGATCTGCCATTGCCGTTGTCTGGAAATCACATCGCAAGCTAAGAATCCCGAATCGCAACACGAACCGTGCCGAAGACTTACTATATAGTCGCACTCATCCTCACGACGTCTTATCTTTCTATTTCTATTCCTAATCCTAACCCTCTACCCAACAATCTAGGCTTGTTTCAGTGACTTATAACCTGTAGCTCTGATACCAACCTGTAGCGCCCTCCAAACCCGGGTCAGAAGTTTGGGGTCCACAACACATATACAATATATAAACCTGAATTAGAAATATTATTTGCAATGACCATGCTTTACATAACCACGGATCGCAACAGGTTAAAGTATGAAAACAAGCCACAATCCTAACCTTTATTACAACGTACCAAATTCCAACTAATTTAACTTACAATTGATAATAAAATCATTCTTACAATCTGACTATCTCTATATCGCATGAAGCTTCTGCTAGCTCGATTCAACTCAACTGGCACCTTAGCCCGCACTTTGGACTGAGGAACTTCACTATCATCCATATTCTTTTCAACTGTAAAGTATATAAAAGAATCGCAAGGGTGAGCTAACTAGCTCAGCAAGTCATAATAGTGATAACTGAGGTTAAACAATGAATAAATGAGATGATTCAAAGGAACCAAATTTCTTTTAACTAATCATTAGAATTGGACATTCATTTTAACTTTTAAAAACCAAGGTTAGGCTGCTGATCAGTCACGCACTAACCCCGAGCAAGCACACAGCACTGCTCTAATTACTGGATCCAAGGCACACATTGGCCTTACTTGACCATTGGTATGGTCTGACCACGAATCTGGTCCACATATATAAAAACTATCCAATCCTAAAGCAGTTCAATATGATAACAATATGATTCAATAAAATAAGATTATAATCGATGATGGTTAAACATTTGCATAAAAACGTAAAACTCATGGATATCTCAAGGGTATATCAGGTATGTATAGGAAACGGTTTTCAGTTTGTACAAGGGTCAGGTATCAGACCAGTAATGATTTTTCAGGATATGGTTCTTTGATGTTATTAAGAATGATTGGAGTATAAAAGTTCCTGTGTTTTCAAATCATTCTCTTTTAGTGGTTGGTCTTTGGTAATTATATCTTTGAAGAGTAGTATTATATTTGTATGGTTTGGTGTCTGAGGATCAACAAAGGACGGTTTGCAAAGAATAAGGCTTACGGCTCAATATCAAGAAAGAATCAGGGTTAAGGGTAAATAGTTTGAAGCATATGCATTATAAAACAGGAGTTATGTTTAATACTAGTAACATGTTATGAAACAGTTCGGAAATATTGTTAATATATCTTGAAGAAAAGTTCAGAAATACTTGCCTTACAAGGCTTTACAACTATTACTGATTAACTCTGAGCCGATTTTGCTGCTTAGGCTCTAACGTCCAACCACTAGATCCCATTGGATTCGATTTCGTCACTCAGGTCTTCCTGTTGAAACTCTACTGAGCTCGTCGACTGACCACTAGGTTATCTTTAATCCATCGTCCACTTTCAGGTTCTCGACTATAACCTACAGGGTCGAAATACCCTATGTTAGACGTCTAGGTATGTTTGACATATCCTTGATACTAATTCTTACCCAACGATATTCAAACCCGACTCGTAATTATTCATATTAGAATAACACAGAAAACAATTAGGGTTCATATTCTCGAAATTGATCCAGTGTTCATTTTCAGAAAATACGTATACTCGTCATTTTACGAAATTAGGGTTACTGTGTTTTAGTCAAAACATACAACACATCATACCATCAGGTTTTGTATAAACATACGTATATGTATTTACTTATACTCGCTCGACGTCCCGATAATCCTCGGATACGCTCCCGTATTTCCGTAGTTTGATTTTCCCGGAAATCGGGCAGCGTCCTCTTTGTTTATCGGACTACCCTTCGAAACATCAATTGACGTCAATTCAATAACGACAATCCAATTCATAATAACCACAATTCCAATCCTCAGTTTAACCCAACAATCAATCCAATTACAATTTGTCAACTAAACTACGTACTTGACTTAATGTAAAATCAAATTCTCATTTCAAAAATAATTTCACGAATTAATTGATTTATTTTTTGAAAATTAGGACTCAGAATAAATTCATCACCGTCTACCGTCGACTCACCGAAGTTCACCGTCAACGGCGGTAAAATTCGTCGGTGCCCGAATAATTCCGGGTTTCCAATACGAATTCTACCGATTATTTGCTAATAATACCCGCACAAAATATTTATTAATTTCACGAAATCAGTCAACTATTCCCTGCACAGATTATAAAGAACCATTCAATAATTACCAACTGTGGCATACCCCAACTTAAACAGCAAATTAAATATAACTATTACAACATTTAATAATAAATAAACATACCCAAATCCAAGATCTTACAGTTTAGGGTTTGGAACAGCCCAACACTACCATCTATTACAACTGATTCTAAATACCGAGTCCTCACACAAACTACTATCACTTATTCTACCTGAGCTCGAACATAGGCATCAGCATCACAGGTCTTACGGGCAGTCTGCTTGAATCTAACCATAGCTGCTAGCTGTAATATCAGGGTAAAGCAAGGAGTGAGCCAAATGCTCAACAAGTGCTAAACAATACGATACAAAACATAAATCGAGATATATATATTAAAGAATGTCAATGGGAGGACATGACCAATGATAATGAGAGATAAAACTTTGGGTGATGGCATCATTTTGTTGGTATCAAAACAATTTTAAAAAAAATCATATCTTAATCAAAATTATTTTATGACGCTACGGATTACAGCCGGTGATCAGCCATGAAGTAATCCCGAACCTCGCTGGGTTCTAAAACATTAATGGGAATCCCTAGGCAACTTTTAAGCCTAATATAAGTGTGGAAAGGACTCGCGTCTCAGTCCAGATCCACTATTCAAAGAAAACATTTATCCCCCTTTGGGACTGAAAACCCACATTTTATTTATTTCAAAAACTGATGCCGATTTATAACAAAATCTCTTTTCCAGTAAACATTTTTATTATATCAAGGGATTATAGATCAACTCGAAACACGGGAAATATGGTACTAAATCTCAGGGCCATGATTCACAAAACTATACTCTATTAAAGTAACTGAATGGTTTTTATATATCAAAGATTGGACAAGGGGATTTAGTGAGGCTATAGGATATTATAAAGGGTAATGCCAAATTGGGCTTTAAGCAACGGTTTCTCATCAAGGTTCAAGTGCTGGATCATCAAGAAGATAAGCTTCATGAATAGTAAGGGTGTTAAGGTATGCAGAAGTAATCTTTAACTCAGGATATATCAGAATTGTCAAGCTTCAGGATAAAAAAGAGGGGAATCAATCAATGAGGAATCACTTTGATAAGTATCTGGCTTTTAGGGTTCAAGGTAATGTTCTATAGGGTTTCAAGTATCAGGATGAGATATCAATACTTAGGAATCATCAGCATGTTAATCAAGAGAATCAACCAAGAGTTATAACTACCCTTTCTTTTATCCTAGTATTCGAATTACTTTAATATACTATCATGATAAGACCACTTTGCAATACGTACTCGAGGGTTCATGACATTTTTATATAATTCAAAGGTAAACATAAGATACGCTTGATTTAATATATCAAATGACACAGGATAGTTGCAGCAATGTATGAACTATTAGCAGAAAATATGAAGGATAAGTTGAATCACTTGCCTTGAGAAAGGCTGGTCTGGTCTGACTGGTAGGAGCAACTGGAGCTTCACTCGACCTTTATGGCAAGTTTTCCCTCATCTCGAGATCCTACATAAATAATAATAATCCTCATTATAATATATTATCACCAACTTAACCTATTTACAACCCGAATTTAAACACGGATGGCAATTAGGCCTATATGCACTTAATTTATATTCACCTTTAAATTATAATTGCACACACATAGCCACATAATCACATATCATATATTAATACCAAATAACACCATATACACCATAATGCAACACTAGGCTTGGATGATCTCGATCCCCCAACTTAAGTCACTTGGTCGTTAAACTAGACAAAGTCTTCTAATTTTGGCTTCCTAACTCGATGTGCCTTTACTAAACTGTCCAAGACCTATTGACCCTCACTTGTGCCTTTTATTCTACTGACCTTATACTATCATAAAACTATGGTAATTAACCAAGACCTCACTCCTAAGTGTTCTAAAACTATGTGATGAGTGAAAGTGTTCACTGGTGCAAATTTCAGAATGACATCTATGGTTTCTTGAGTGCATTTGACACCCTTAAACTACAGGTTTTCCTTCAAAACTCTTACACAAGACTCCCCTGACCTAAGGGAATCTCCCAAACTTGATGTGGCTCAAGGGCCTGTCTTGGGCCTTCTTGGGCCTAAGCTCAAAGTCCATGGTTCCCCTGTTTTCCTGGGAAGAAAACACCCTAACTTGAATTAACTTGTGACACATGGTTGATCCCAACAGGGCCTAATGAACTATGGTTGGAAAAACTTCTCTGACACTCCCTCTAACTAAGGCCCAACAGGGCCTAATGAGGGCCTACTTATGACATGGTCAAATTTCCCTATTTCTAAGTTGCAACAAAACTGTCCCCTGCTGGACAGATTTTGTTATTCTACTTGTGCACCTAACCAAATGACATGCAATCCTCCAACCAACACCTAAAACCTTTTATATACTCCCAATACTAACTTCTGGTGGCTTGGGCCTCAAAGTGCACATCAATGACATGGTCAAAACTCACTCTAAATCTCAGGGTACTAAACTGATTTTCTGCAGAAATTATAACTCTCCTTTCTCCAAGGTTTTGACTTGACGAACTCAACCACCAACAACCCAATACCCAAACCAAGACTTAAACATGGTGATCTACTAAACTAATTCCCTTATACTCAAAATAATCTTGGTGGAGATCATCCTTACCTAAGGTGCAATCATGGCAAAACAAAAGAAACCACATTTCACAACTCACAAATCATCAAGTTTTTGAAACAAGAAGTTATGCATTTTATAAAAGATATACACGACTTATTATGATGCATCAAGAAGCATTAATCAATATTAACACATTATTCCTACTGAAATTAAAGCTTACTAATAAAATCTTTCCAAATGATCAAAATTTTATAACATTCTAAGTGAAATCCACATGCATGCATGTCTTCGAATTTTGCAAGCCAAACAACATGTTTTCTAAATATGTTTTACAAAGAAATTTACATGCAATCCTAGCATGAGCTATATCTAGATGATCACTTAGCATGCAAGGAGTTTCATCAAATTTTTACTACAAAATTCAAGCCATTATCACATAAACATGCAAAAATTGAACAAAGCAACAAGAATGGTCTCAAGAACCAGTCATTCGGCTCCCCTATGGTCATGGCCGAATGAAATGGAAGGGAATGGCCATTTAACATCAAGAGTTTCCTTCTCAAGACTTGGCACTTCACCATTCCATGTAGTCCTCTCAAAAATAACCTTAAACTCACAAGAATCAAGGTTATACTTTGAGTTTCAACTAAAACCTTAACATGCAACCTTAAAACTTAAACTTTCTACTCAAAACTCTTTGAAATATATGTGATCATGGTATGGGAAGTAACATTTACTTGTGTAGGAGGTGGGAACTTGATTGAGAAAGAAAGAAAATGGGGAGGGGGTGGTTTCGGCTGAAAAGCCGAGAGTGAGGGGGTAGGAGCCGAGAGGGAGAGAGGGGAGGGAGAGAAGAAAGAGTGTGGTGTGGGTGATGTGTGAAATGATCATGTCTTTTACTTGTTTTATGGTTTTTGTTTTGACAAATGTGAGTGGGAATAGGAATTGACATAACTACCCTTCCACTTATACTTGGATCATTTTGCATGCAAGGGTAAAGGAGGAATTTGGCTAGAAAAATAAGAGTTAGTGGGGTGGTAATTATCTCTTTAGCCCTTTTTGATTGAATAGAAAGGATTTGCATGCAAGGACAACTATGTAATTTGCTAATTATAACAATTAACATTTATAAAGATTTATTTTTGTAAAATAAAACACAAGTTCAAAAATTATAAAATTTATACCATAAAATAATTTGGATTTTTAGAAATTTTATAAAACTACTTTTGAAATTTGTGAACAAAATAACTTTTAAAGAGAAATTTATTCAAGGTTTAAAATATTTCTTATAAATCAAAAATGAAAGAAATAAATAATCTTTTGCTTTGAAAATTCATATACCACATAACGAAAATTTAAGATGCAGAGTTCTCATTCACACAAGCATGCAATAGTTGCATATATTGGCATTAGGCTTTTAAAGTTGTACTAAATTTACAATTAATATTACACAGAAATGCCGGTTGTAACAAACTGGAAACAACCATACGGCCGAAAGGACAAAGGCCGGAGATACCAAAACCAAAATTAGGAACACAGAAGGAAACACAACACCACGATATACGCACATAAGTACATATATAACAGCAACGCAACTGGACCTTAAGCGCGTGTATCACACGCACGCCGGCCACCATGCCGGAAAAGCAGACGGCGGCGGCCGGAGAAAGAAAAGAAAACCCAGAGAAGGAAGCACAGAAAACACACGCACAGACTTCACATACCACCACACATATATACATACAACTGAACACACACATCGGTTGTATACATACGCAGCAGAACCCACACAATTAATCACCACCAGCGGCTACTCACCGGAGCAACACACGGATGCGGCAACCGAGAAACAGCAGGGGAGAGGAGAATA
The DNA here is from genome assembly GCF_009905375.1 of Apium graveolens. Taxonomy (NCBI): domain Eukaryota; kingdom Viridiplantae; phylum Streptophyta; class Magnoliopsida; order Apiales; family Apiaceae; genus Apium; species Apium graveolens. Next base: position 47,421,999 of record NC_133647.1, on the reverse strand, counting down.
GACAAGGAGGAAAAGAAATAAAAAAAACATAGGTAGATTCGAGAGAAACCGAGAGATTAGAGATTGATATATTAAAAAAAATAGAGAACAATTCCTTCATATCTGAGTACATGACACGTGCCCCTCTATTTGACACGTATCCCTGCTACACGACTCGGCTTCTAGCTTGCTAATTACAATTTAACGATATAAGGTATAACTAAATATTGATCCAAATAATACCAAAATAGTCTGAAAATTTTCTAAAAATCCCGAAACTAATAATATAAAATTTTCATAATTTTTAAAATATTTTTGAACTTCAACTCGTATCCCTATTTCATAATTAATGAACCGAGCTCCACTTGAAACAAACTCAGAAAATCAAAAAAATAGTCTTAAAATGTTATAAATATCCCGGAGTTTATAAAAACGTAAACTTTGTAATTTTAAAATAATTTCTGAAACGCAACTTATACCCGCTTATAACAATTAAATGAATCAACGCAAGGTGAAATTAATCCCAAAAATTCCCAAAATAAATTTTAAAATTCTCGGAATATTCCAAACTTAAATAAATACGAGTTTCATAATTTTTGAAGAATTATAGAATTAAATATGGATTTTGCAAATAAAAGCATTCAGAAAATCATTTAAAAATAAATAATTAATAAAATATTGATTTCTCAATTTTATAAAATCTTAAAAATAATTAATGTAATTGTAAAATCATAAAAACAATTTTAGAGAATCTCCAAGTATTTACGCGAATAAATTTGCACCAAATTCATTTTTTGAAAATGAAAACAATCCAATACGATCCTATAATTAATCACACGAACAATCCAGTATATTACAAATCACACATCAATAGTCAAACAACACATAGCTGTCAAAACCAATACATATATTTTATTTATTTAATACTTTCCATAAATACATAAAGAAATAATTCAAAAATACACGAGTCGTTATATCATAAACATCCAATTTGACATTCTTTAACCACATATTAGTACAACTTTCATAGGAGTCGATATTGGTCCATATTTTGGCTCTCTTATCAACCATGTAAGTCACTTGACACCATATTAGAGTGATTTTGCACTTTATAAGACTCACTTTCAACCATATATTGGTACAATTAACATGTTAACATCATAAACATCCAATTTGACATCCTTCAAGCACGTCTTGGTACCACTTACATACGAGTCAATTTTGGTCAATATTTTGGCTCTAATCAACCCTGTAACTCACTTTAAACCATATTAGAGTAATTTTGTACCTTATAAGACTCACTTTCAACCATATATTAGTACAATTAACATGTTAACATCATAAACATTCAATTTGACATCCTTTAGCCATCTCTTGGTACCACTTTCATACGAGTCAATTTTGGTCCATATTTTGATTCTAATCAACCACATAAGTCACTTTAAACCATATTAGAGTAATTTTGCACCTTATAAGACTCACTTTCAACCATATATTGGTACAATTAACATGTTCACATCATAAACATTCAATTTGACATCCTTTAACCACCTCTTGGTACAACTTTCATACGAGTCAATTTTGGTCCACATTTTAGCTCTAATCAACCATGTAAGTCACTTTACACCATATTACAGTGATTTTGCACCATATAAGAGTCACTTTCAACCATATTTTGGTACAATTAACATGTTAACATCATAAACATCAAATTTGACATCCTTTAACCACCTCTTAGTACCACTTTCATACGAGTCAATATTGGTCCATATTTTGGCTCTAAACAACCATGTAAGTCACTTTAAACCATATTAGAGTAAATTTGCACCTTATAATAGAATTAATATGTTAACATCATAAACATCCAATTTGACATCCTTTAACCATCTCCTGGTACCACTTTCATACGAGTCAATTTTGGTCCACATTTTGGCTCTAATAACCATGTCAGTCACTTTAAACCATATTAGAGTAAATTTTCACCTTATAAGAGAATTAAGATGTTAACATCATAAACATCCAATTTGACATCCTTTAACCATCTCTTGGTACCACTTTCATACGAGTCAATTTTGGTCCAAATTTTGGCTCTAATCTATCATGTAAGTCACTTTAAACCATATTAGAGTAATTTTTCACCTTAAGACTCAATTTCAACCATATATTGGTACAATTAACATGTTAACATCATAAACATCCAATTTTACATCCTTTAACCACCGCTTGGTACCACTTACATACGAGTCAATTTTGGTCCACATTTTGGCCATAATCGACCATTTAAGTCACTTTAAACCATATTAGAGTAATTTTGCACCTTACAAGACTAACTTTCAACCATATATTGGTACAATTAACATGATAACATCATAAACATCCAATTTGACATCCTTTAGCCACCTCTTGGTGCCACTTTCATACGAGTCAATTTTGGTCCATATTTTGGCTCTATTCAACCATGTAAGTCACTTGACACCATATTAGAGTGATTTTGCACCTTATAAGACTCACTTTCAACCATATATTGGTACAATTAACATGTTAACATCATAAACATACAATTTGGCATCCTTTAAACACCTCTTGGTACCACTTACATATGACTCAATTTTGGTCCACATTTTGGCTCTAATCAACAATGTTAGTCACTTTAAACCATATTAGAGTAATTTTGCACCTTCAAAGACTCACTTTCAACCATATATTGGTACAATTAACATGTTAACATTATAAACATCCAATTTGACATCCTTTATCCACCTCTTGGTACCACTTTCATACGAGTCAATTTTGGTCCATATTTTGGCTCTAATCAACCAAGCAAGTCACTTTAAACCATATTAGAGAAATTTTTCACCTTATAAGACTCACATTCAGCCATATATCGGTACAATTAACATGTTAACATCATAAACATCCAATTTGATATTCTTTAACCACATCTTAGTACAACTTTCATAGGAGTCAATATTGGTCCATATTTTGTCTCTCTTATCAACCATGTAAGTCACTTGACACCATATTAGAGTGATTTTGCACTTTATAAGACTCACTTTCAATCATATATTGGTAAAATTAACATGTTAACATCATAAACATCCAATTTGACATCCTTTAAGCACGTCTTGGTACCACTTACATACGAGTCGATTTTGGTCCATATTTTGGCTCTAATCAACCCTGTAACTCACTTTAAACCATATTAGAGTAATTTTGCACCTTATAAGACTCACGTTTAACCATATATTGGTACAATTAACATGTTAACATCATAAATATTCAATTTGACATCCTTTAGCCACCTCTTGGTACCACTTTCATACGAGTCAATTTTGGTCCATATTTTGGCTCTAATCAACCACGCAAGTCACTTTAAACCATATTAGAGAAGTTTTTCACCTTATAAGACTCACATTCAGCCATATATCGGTACAATTAACATGTTAACATCATAAACATCCAATTTGATATTCTTTAACCACATCTTAGTACAACTTTCATAGGAGTCAATATTGGTCCATATTTTGTCTCTCTTATCAACCATGTAAGTCACTTGACACCATATTAGAGTGATTTTGCACTTTATAAGACTCACTTTCAATCATATATTGGTAAAATTAACATGTTAACATCATAAACATCCAATTTGACATCCTTTAAGCACGTCTTGGTACCACTTACATACGAGTCGATTTTGGTCCATATTTTGGCTCTAATCAACCCTGTAACTCACTTTAAACCATATTAGAGTAATTTTGCACCTTATAAGACTCACGTTCAACCATATATTGGTACAATTAACATGTTAACATCTTAAACATTCAATTTGACATCCTTTAGCCACCTCTTGGTACCACTTTCATACGAGTAAATTTTGGTCCATATTTTGACTCTAATCAACCACATAAGTCACTTTAAACCACATTAGAGTAATTTTGCACCTTATAAGACTCACTTTCAACCATATATTGGTACAATTATAATCTTAACATCATAAACATTCAATTTGACATTCTTTAACCACCTCTTGGTACAACTTTCATACGAGTCAATTTTGGTCCACATTTTAGCTCTAATCAACTATGTAAGTCACTTTACACCATATTAGAGTGATTTTGCACCCTATAAAAGTCACTTTCAACCATATTTTGGTACAATTAACATGTTAACATCATAAACATCAAATTTGACATCCTTTAACCACCTCTTAGTACCACTTTCATACGAGTCAATATTGGTCCATATTTTGGCTCTAAACAACTATGTAAGTCACTTTAAACCAGATTAGAGTAAATTTGCACCTTATCAGGGAATTAAGATTTTAACATCATAAACATCCAATTTGAAATTCTTTAACCATCTCTTGGTACCACTTTCATACGAGTCAATTTTGGGCCACATTTTGGCTCTAATAACCATGTCAGTCACTTTAAACCATGTTAGAGTAAATTTGCACCTTATAAGATAATTAAGATGTTAACATCATAAACATCCAATTTGACATCCTTTAACCATCTCTTGGTACCACTTTCATACGAGTTAATTTTGGTCCATATTTTGGCTCTAATCAACCATGTAAGTCACTTTAAACCATATTAGAGTAATTTTGCTCCTTATAAGACTCACATTCAACCATATATTGGTGCAATTAACATGTTAACATCATAAACATCCAATTTGACATCTTTTAACCACATCTTAGAACAACTTTCATACGAGTCAATATCGGTCCATATTTTGGCTCTCTTATCAACCATGTAAGTCACTTGACACCATATTAGAGTGATTTTGCACTTTATAAGACTCACTTTCAACCATATATTGGTACAATTAACATGTCAACATTAAAAACATCCAATTTGACATCCTTTAACCATCTCTTGGTACCACTTTCATACGAGTCAATTTTGGTCCAAATTTTGGCTCTAATCTACCATGTAAGTCACTTTAAACCATATTAGAGTAATTTTGCACCTTATAAGTATCACTTTCAACCATATATTGGTACAATTAACATGTTAACATCATAAACATCCAATTTGACATCCTTTAAGCATCTCTTGGTACCACTTTCATACGAGTCAATTTTGGTCCACATTTTGGCTCTAATCTACCATGTAAGTCACTTTAAACCATATTAGAGTAAATTTGCACCTTATAAGACTCACCTGCCACCATATATTGGAAGAATTAAGATGTTAACATCATAAACATCCAATTCGACATCCTTTAACCATCTCTTGGTACCACTTTCGTATGAGTTAATTTTGGTCCATATTTTGGCTCTAATCAACCACGTAAGTCACTTTAAACCATATTAGAGTAATTTTGCACCTCATAAGACTAACTTTTAACCATATATTGGTACAATTAACATGATTACATCATAAACATCCAATTTGACATCCTTTAGCCACCTCTTGGTACCACTTTCATACGAGTCAATTTTGGTCCACATTTTGGCTCTAATCAACCATGTAAGTCACTTGACACCATATTAGAGTAATTTTGCACCTTATAAGACTCACTTTCAACCATATATTGGTACAATTAACATGTTAACATCATAAACATACAATTTGACATCCTTTAAACACCTCTTGGTACCACTTACATATGAGTCACTTTTGGTCCACATTTTGGCTCTAATCAACCACGTAAGTCACTTTAAACCATATTAGAGTAATTTTGCACCTTAAAAGACTCACGTTCAACCATATATTGGTACAATTAACATGTTAACATCATAAATATTCAATTTGACATCCTTTAGCCACCTCTTGGAACCACTTTCATACGAGTCAATTTTGGTCCATATTTTGGCTCTAATCAACCACGCAAGTCACTTTAAACCATATTAGAGTAATTTTGCACCTTATAAGACTCACATTCAACCATATATTGGTACAATTAACATGTTAAAATCATAAACATCCAATTTGACATTCTTTAACCACATCTTAGTACAACTTTCATAGGAGTAAATATTGGTCCATATTTTGGCTCTCTTATCAACCATGTAAATCACTTGACACCATATTAGAGTGATTTTGCACTTTATAAGACTCACTTTCAACCATATATTGGTACAATTAACATGTTAACGTCATAAACATCCAATTTGACATCCTTTAAGCACGTCTTGGTACCACTTACAAACGAGTCAATTTTTGTCCATATTTTGGCTATAATCAACCCTGTATGTAACACCTCCAAATCCGGGGTCGGGGATTCGGATTGTCAAGAGTTCCATTTCCCTTATCCATACTTAATCTTAAAAGTCAACCAACTGCTGCGTACTGTGACCCCACAATATATACACACACCACAAGTTATAGTCTCAGAGATGAATATCAAAATAACACAAGTCATTTTATTCCATAATTATAAACCATTACCCCTTAAAAGGGTTTTTGAATAAATTTACATATTCTTTGCCATAATTACAATTCATAAGTATACATATGTCTGGTACATCAAAAATTGAAAGCCTAGCTTATTGGTAGGTCCTACCTCAGCTACAACGGCATCAACGCCTACAGGAAACTGCGGAACATTTCCTATCCGCTCACAAATTAGGAGCTTGGTCCTGTTCATCTTGTCTATCTGTTGTTGTGTGATGAAAGAAGAAAGCAAGGGTGAGCAACAAGCCCACCGAAATAATATGTATAATAATTAACAATATATGAGCATTCTCATAGTACTTATGAAAGTCTTGGTCAAGAAGAAATGAACCAAGCTGATATCTTAACGCGACCAAGTCGCAAAATTTTCAGTATATATATACATATATACTTTTCACAACCTTTGAAATCCTCTGACATGTATAATATACACAGAGTTCTAGTTTATAACTGTATAAAAATATCGTTGCAAGGTGATCTCATATATCTAACCTTGTCTCAACGTTTTTCTGAAAATCTTTGACATGCATAAGATAATCATTTACTAGATATAAGTTTAAAAGATGAAGTTACAAGATACTCCAATATACTTATATCTTTTCCGAATACTACTTGAACTACCACCGTTCAAGTTATAATTAGTTTCAAAAGTTCATCACACTGATGAGACTACAAGATAAGACTTGAATAGATTCAATCTTTGAAATATCATTTGAAAGAAATGAAGTTACGATATACTTCATTAAGTCCCAATATATATATACACCTATATATATATACATTTCATACACTCCTTGAAAACCTCTATTATGAAAATTATAAACAGTGTTGTTATATCCAATGAATTTGGAAAGGAGAAAACCTTGGCATAAACCTGATATCTTGCTGATCAGGCAAAAATACCAATAAGTAACCTTTTCTACTAGTAGATGGACGAATTCCCCACTGGTCAGCACCCTGGCCGCATTAGGACCTATGCTGGACTGCCACTCAGCCACTTACGCATTGATGGACTCCCACTGAGCCACTTACACTTTCATGGACGCCCACTGATCCCATGTTGCTTATGCCGACTCAAATAGATGGACTTACTTCCCGAACGTTGGGTAAGTAATCAATTTATTTATCAAAACAGCAGCCTCGTTGCGAATATAAATATACCCCAGAGCCGGATCCTTTAGATTTTTGAGCGGGTATTCAAGTCCCCTTCAAAAAGGAAGATCTTAAATCTAAAAATGAGTTTTGGGATCCGCTCTAACTTTTAAAAATCAATTTGAAGACTCGAAAATATTTTTAAGAATGTTTGGAGTAATGCTAATTTAATGAAATAAATCAGTCCTGATATATTAGAAAATATCTGAATATTATTATTTAAATAATATTCCCATAAAGGATAATCTCTATAAAAAATAATTGAAGTAGAAGTTTTAAAACTCATACTTGAAATGAATAATAAATAACCAAAGATATACTTATACGAAAGTACGATCTTTATTTGAATAATCGAAAATAAGTTTGATTATCAAAACATTATTCTTTAATAAAATAAAGAATATTATTTAATAAAATAAGCAGAGTCATAAGCCCTCGAATGAATATTCAAAATAATATTCATTAAATAAAGTAAGTGGAGTCATAAGTCCTCGAATGAATATTCAAAATAATATTCATTAAATAAAATAAAGTTATCGAATAAACCTTATTCGATTAATAGTTTTGAAAACTATATCAATATATATATATATATAAAAATATATATATATATTATACTCGGGAACATCGACTCCCGGTTTAGAAAATGTTCACCTTTGAGTCCCCTATACTAAGGGTATACGCAACTACTGCTTATCTCTAGCATAGGTATTATGCAACTTATAAGCATTTGAATCAACAATTACATATCAAGATTACGAAACAGGCATGCATATATACCATATCAGCATGCTCCAATATATTGCAAAATTTTCTAATAACAATCATGCACTTATCACTAGATAATGCATATACATATATTTACATCACAACAACAGTATAACGGGTAGAAAACTTGCCTGAGTGTTCCCAGATAGACTTAAGCTTAGAGTGTGTCCGATAACCTATGAACAACAACAAAAGTCGGAATTAAACCTCGGTCGCTTAAGAAACTAGAGTTTAACCAATTGAACCCTAACGTGCGCTTATGGTCACTTCTACGCTTAACGAATCATTTAAGTCGTTCGAGTACCCTCGGCTCCACCATTTTTAATAAATTAACCATTAAGAATTTTAAAGTGATCCTTTCGCGAGTGCTCTACCAACTACCTAATCCACTTTACATAATTGTTTCATACTCCAATTAGTCATTTAAGGGCCTTAACCAAGGTTTCAAAGTAAGGCGAGTGGTAATGGTTCGTTCGCGAAATGCCGTTACTTAAAACGGTCGTTTCTCCTAAACCGTATATCGGATTCAAGCGAACCACACATCAAAACGAAGCTCGTAACATGAACTATCTAAAATGGCAATGGTCAGAATCTAACAGTGAGTTCACGGGTCCTGAAGTTAAGAACAAAACAGTCTAAGGTAAATCGGGCATTACGACGGCTATGTTTACGCGATTTCCCAAATTTTACCATTCCAAACCATATCAATCCAACTACCAATCAACAATAACTCAAGATACACATCAATGCTACTGATTTCAGTCATAATAATCCCAAGAATCTCAATTTAATCCAATATCATACTATCTTCAAATTTAACCAAACTACTAAATCAAACAAGGTTCAATTCATGCTTAAACATTTAAACTACTACTCCTCCATTAACAATCATCAACACCTCAATTAAAATCCAATCACTACAAACCCAACCAAACTTTAAACACACAAGCATCATGTTTCTCATGAACTATATTAATCAAAACCACTCCTAAATAGTCAAAGTAAAACTAGGGTTTGAAGTTTTATACCTTCCTTGAAGCTTTTAATCAATGAAAGATCCTTGGAATGCCCATGGAAGCCTCAATCTATGCTTAAGCTACCTTGACCTTACAAATAAAATCAAGAATCAAAAATTTGTTCTTGAAAGTTACTATTTACCCTAAACTAAAATGATTTATTTGAGCTAGCAAACCTTGGATTCAAACACTCAAACTACTTGCTCTTCTTAGTTATGAAATATAGAATCCAAGGAAACAAACCTCTTGAATTATGATTGAGTGGAGCTTGGGTTTGGAAATTTTTCTTCTTTTTTTTCTTCAAAAATTGTGAGCAAGGAGATGGGGGGGAGAAATGAATGTGTTTGCTTGGTTGCTTCTTTTTTGTTTGTTAATTAACCTTTTACCATGGTAAAAATTGTGTGGCTCACAATCAACCAACCAACCCTTCCCATTTGGTCATGCTTATGTCATCTACTTATGTCGTCTTGTTACACTTGTCTTCCTCTTGTTGTTGTGATGACATCATCATCCACTAACCCCTTTGATTAACTCCTAATTACTTGGCTAATGATCGCTGATCTGTTATACGGCTTGCTTAACTTTCGTTCGCGTTTATCGTTCGAGGGATCATATCCGGGATCTTATTATTTGGGTTCCTCTAAACCCCTCTCAATATTTTATATTCCTTTTATGATCCTCTCTTATAATCCTTGAATTAAAATCCTTTTAATCATGTTACCTTATATTCAATTCTTTCGGTATCTGGTGGATTTTCGGGAAAAATCAAAATGTTCGAATTTGGATTCTGACGATCTTTACATACATTTATATACCATATAGAGTACTAATAAGATCTCAGAATATCAATAAAAGAAACCCTACATAGTGTGACATGAAAAGTTTTCTTATTCATCATAATCAGCAAAATCACTATTCATAAGGGTTACAAAAAGTCCAAAATTTTTGGGGTTATTACAGTCTCCCCTCCTTAAAAGGATTCCGCCCCGGAATCAGATAGAAAATGAATAGGGATACTCTCTTAGCATTGCACTTTCTAACTCTCGAGTAAATCTTCCCATGTTGTGGTTCTACCATCAAACTCTGACTAGTTTGATAACCCTTCTCCTAAGCACTTGTTCCTTTTCAATCTATAACCCTTCCTGGTTGCTCCATATAGGTGTCGTCTGGTTGCATGCCTATGCGCTCATATGCCCCTATTTTTCTGGCATCCGAATTATACTTCCTTAACATTGATACGTGGAACACGTTATGAATTTGCTATATGTTCGGGGGTAGGGCTAGCTCATATGCTAACTTCCCAATACTTCTTAATATATCCAAGGGTCCAACAAATTGTGGACTTAGCTTTCCTTTCTTTCCGAACCTCATCAACCCTTTCCAAGGGATACCTTTAACATTACTAGGTCCCCTATTTCATACTCTTTGTCCTTTCGAGTTAAATCAGCATACCTCTTTTATCCATCCTGGGGTTGTTGTCATCCGTCTTCTGATTAGATCTACTATGTCTCTGGTCCATTGGACTACTGCTGGTCCGAGCATCTTGCGCTCTACAACTTCATCCTAACATAAGGGAGATCGACATTGTCTTCCCTCAAGGATCTCATAAGGCGACATCTCGATAATGACATATGATCTATTGTCGTAAGAAAACTCAATCCGCGATAAATGATCATTCCAAATTCTTTCAAGTCTATTGCACAGAATCTCATCATAGCTTCTAGCACTATAGCTTTTGCTTCTCAATACTCCTTTCTTTTCCAGTTCATGATCGCTACTATCTTCCGTTCCTAATATTATACTGGTTATACTTTTGCTCGTTAGCGTTCTATATCCTTTTAATAAATGCATAAACCTTAGTATCACGAACGTGTTAGATTCGGAATACCACCGCACTGATACTACTCCTTTCTAGCTGCTTCTATCTTTGAAAGCTTGATCCATCATATAGAAGTAAAAGAATTTATTGAGAGATCACTATGATCATGAACACTTATTATATCGCATAGTTAGTACAGAAGGTGGTCAGCCTTTAGTACTTGACAAGAAATTAAACAATATGTGGTATCCTACTAGGCTTCTATCATAGAGATAGATAGTCATTTGGTAATACCTCCCCTTCTGGAAGGGTTGTTCTTCTCAGCTTATACAAAATGAAAAGGAGAGAAAAGAATGAATTGAAGAGAATTGTATATATATAAAATATACTGCCACAGCATATCTGGCTTGGAATCTACCTCTGAACTATAGAGGTTTATCATAGGAGAACAAAATATATACGTATATATATCAACATCAGGTATTATAGCATCGTATTTCATATGCTTAAATATTTTTGCTATTCCGTCCATCATTCTATGGACCCATGCTCTTCCTCAAGCTTATGCAAAGTCACCTTTGAAACTCCCTCGACATCGAAAATCGAATCTGGGATCTCATTCTAGACATCATCGTTACTAGAATTCTATGCTTGCACCACAACCTTCCTCGTATAGTAATACGACTCTCTATTGATAAGAAGGAATAAATATTCAATAGGTAAATAATCGACCTAGTTTTTTCTATCAAAGATAACTTATACGTCAACACGACCGATTAGTGGTACGGAATCTCAACATCCATTCCAATACAACTCTCACGGTTGTAATCGGCTCATTACTCGCAGAATCATTGTTGCATTACTATGGTCCACCACTGACCTACTGTAGTCATTCGCTTTCCATGAAATCTTAATATCTAACCATACGGAGTCCATACCTGTCGTATAGAATTCTTCTAAGGAGGTAACATGATCACCGTTCATGATTCATGAAGAACACTTCAGATCTTGACGTACTTTCATGACATGAAGCAGATAAAATTGCAGAAGAGTTTCAATCAAAGCAATGATAGCAGGTTAATACTATTATTAACCATATGTCTTTATTGGGAGACATGCATCTCAAAGGTTCATTTAGTCATTTCGTTACATGGTCCTGACTTATCTCAAGATAGTACCTTCTAAGATAGATAGCCCGCTCATGGCGATTACATGAATTAAACCTTTACCAAACTACTATTACGGTTGGGTATTGCACAGTCATCAGAAGGAATGTCAATCTTTCAAACCATAATACAACCTTCATGACTTTAACCATCGTCACTGTATTCCTCTGGCATGAGCGCCGATAATTGTCTTCTTACACTCAAAGTGTCGGCCACCTCATTGGCCTTTCATAATAGTAATAGTTCCTTATAATCAATGTCACTTTAACCACCTTCAACTAAATTTTCTACCTTATTTCAAAATACTGCTTGTGTGAAAATGCTCTTACTTAAGCTTTGGTGAGAAAAAAAATATCATAATTTTCCCATAATTTATTTCCTCGGTCTTTGAACGTGAACATTGTCACGACTGACTCTCGATCATACTTTGGACGTCTCTTATCTTCGGTACTTCTCGTTGTCACCAATCTCGACCCTCATTGGGTCGATCTATATTTTCTTATGGTTCACTACGTGCCCACCTGGCATTACTATAATTACGCCATATTTCCTTTATCAAAATTTCTATTCTTGAGAACTTTGAAAATTACCTTTCTCCTTGTAAAACCTCTAAGGTTATCCTTGAACCATCCCTCCTGTATTCCCTAGATACATGGCATATCAAAATACCATTTACTAATATTAGAACCATTATCTATGTACTTCTGAAAAATTTCTCCACTAATCCTTAAAGGTTGTTGTTGCCTTAATCTTTTATTCCGTATTACCTAAACTCATAATGTCCCTATTAAGGGTGAAATGCCAACCTTTATGCATTCCCCTAGGGTTCATCTCAAGTTATCAAAGTTATATCCTTAATTCCACCTTTAAAAAGGTACTTACATCCTTCCATGGATAAATCAAGTCATATATCCCTGATAAGGGTATCTTATTCAATCATTCCCACATTGATAGTCTATACCAATTTCACGATAGCAGCCTTATTCAAACTGAGGTCAACCCATATGGCCTTCAAAAGATAACAATGGTTACCCGGTTTTCTTTCCTAATTTGGTAATGACAACAGGGATGTTCTGGAAGATATTGGTCGTGTTCAATGTGAACTTCTTCTTAATATTCCTCATTTACTTTTGTTGTTTATCTCAACAGTCATCTCAATGTTGGGATATCTTTCATACCTGGCGTCTCCCTTTCTGGGTATCATGCCACCGATCTTACATATACTTCAGATTCTTGAAGGTCACTTCCTTCATCCCATTTTCCTAATATCTTGTTATCCTGTCTCCTCAGTCCATCCGTGTTTTCTTATTAGCCCATCGATATATCTCGAAGTGTCTTCCAATACTCCCAACTTAAAGGGGATACAATATACATATCACTTATGCCTTAAACCATCAACTTTAACTCATGGTGAATCACCCTCATCCCGATGATTACATACTTTTCTATTTCTATTTCTATGAGTCTTTAGGGTTTCCTCATACCCAACTCCCTTATCATTCCTCAAACTCTATTGCCTTTATATTCCTTTCCACTTCAGTTTCTTTTATTTTCATTTCTATTACAACCATTTCATGAACCAACACAACATAAGCATTGATTTCAAACATCATGTCATTCTAGGATTCTTGTCCTCCAGACGAATCTTGACAACTTTTACAACTTAGATTCATAACTCATCATACTCGTCCGCCTTTGTTCTGGCTCTAAAGCTTTTACACTACCTCCATAACCTTGGGAAGTACTTTCCCGAAAATAGTTGTCTGAACTTTAATCAGTTTATTATAACCTCTGGCCCCGTGCCTTTCTTGGCCTTCCACCAACGGGTGGCCTCTCTCTTAGGGGGTAAGTGACAAAAACAGTCTTTTGTGCTTCGTCAATGATTTAGAATCTCAAATGATTCCTATATTTCCTTTAGCCAGGCTCTTGCCTCGACTGGGTCAACCTGTTCCTTGGAACTCTGAGAGCTTAGCGACTTAAAGGTCATGAAAGAATTTCCTACCGCATTGTTTCCTCAAGGTGGTGGTTGGGGATAAAAGTATAAGTTTTGTTTAGGCAGGTCCATGAATTGCCCCATAGGAGTACCGTCCTAGTTCTCCCTATCTTGCTCGACTTCTATTTTCTCAGTATGAAATATTTTCTCCTCCTCCCCATAATCGGGGTCATCCTACATGTTTTAAATCCTCATTTTCCACTTCATTATGTTATGGGTTCCTTCTATCTTGATGGCGACCTCCCTGACTATCGCATTCAGGGTTTGCCCTAAATCTTATTCCTAGAACTATGGCTTTCATCTAAGATCTCGTCCTTAAGCTCTTGAACGTTTGGAACCCAAATTCTGTAGGAATGCCTCATTATTCCCTTATCATCTTTCTCGGTATTAATCTCTTCTCTATTTGTTGGCTCTCTGCCTTCATTCATCACTTTTTCTTGGCATAATATGATCTTTTCCAAGAATTCAGGCTGTATTGCAATCTCAAACAACGTTTCGGTACCGGCTCCGGTTACCTTCACTTCTATTTCCATTTTCTCAAAATCTCTTATCAACTCTCCCAAAGACATTTTCATCTTGAGTCTCTCCTTTATACTAAGGGGATTAACCACCATTTTGGCTTTCCCTGGATGATAAAGAATCTCATAATCGTAATCCTTGATTAGCTCTAACCACCCCCTCTGGCGCATGTTGAGCTCTTTCTGTGTGAAAATGCACTAGAGCACTTATGGCTTGTGTAAATATCCCACTTCTCTCCATACAAGTAGTGCCTCCAATCTTTAGGGAAAAACAATTGCCACGAGCCCAAGCTCATGGGTGGGGATATCGAATTTTATATTCCCTTAATTGTCTTGACGCGTACGCGATTACCTTGTTGTGCTGTATAAGAGCACCCTAATTTCTTATGCGAAGCGTCAATACAAATCACAAAATCTCATTTTCCATCCGTCAACGTCAACATAGGGGCCGTCACCAACCTTTGCTTCAGTTCTTAAAAGTTGTTCTCGCATTTCTCTGTCCATTCGAACTTCTCAGTCTTATGAGTAAGTCGCGTTAAAGGGGCTACTATCTTTATGAACTTGAACGAACCTCCGGTAGTGACCGACCAATCCTACCTCTGGTAGTTTCCCTAACCATGGTTATCAATTCCTCAGTGGACCTTTATTCATTCTTGTCAGGATCCCCCACGGGATCCTCCTCAGCAACAATCCCTTTTAGGATAACATCCTTAACCGCTACATCGTCAATATGAACATCATCCAGTCCCTCGTTAGGACGCTCTATCGGATCCACAACCTGATACCCAATATGTAGTAAAACATCATCATATTATTGCTCTTCAACTTCAGGGTTCAGAGTCCCACTACCATATACGATAATGAACTACGCTTCTATCACGATATTTATAAGGGCTCCCATAAGGGTTTTAACTGTCAGTACTACGCTAGGTAGTCCGACTATGAACTTGGCAAGAGTTCTTATTATCTTAGTGAACTTCTTATCTTAACGTCGCATCATCTCTGAGGTTTATAACGCTTAGCTCTGATACCATTTTTGTAACACCCCCAAATCTGGGGTCGGGGATTCGGGTTGTCACGAGTTCCATTTCCCTTATCCATACTTAATCTTAACAGTCAACCAACTGCTGCGTACTGTGACTCCACAATATACACACAAACACACCACAAGTTATAGTCTCAGAGATGAATACCAAAATAACACAAGTCATTTTATTCCATAATTATATACCATTACACCTTAAAAGGGTTTCTAAATAAATTTACATATTCTTTTCCATTATTACAATTCATAAGTATACATAAGTCTGGTACATCAAAAATTGAAAGCCTAGCCTATTGGTAGTTCCTACCTCAGCTACAACGGCATAATATGTATAATAATTAACAATATATGAGCATTCTCATAGTACTCATGAAAGTCTTGGTCAAGAAGAAATGAACCAAGCTGATATCTTAACGCGACCAAGTCGCAAAATTTTCAGTATATATATATATACATATATACTTTTCCCAATCTTTGAAATCCTCTGACATGTATAATATACACAGAGTTCCAGTTTATAACTGTATAAAAATATCGTTGCAAGGTGAACTCATATATCTAACCTTGTCTCAACTTTTTTCTGAAAATCTTTGACATGCATAAGATAATCATTTACTAGATATAAGTTTAAAAGATGAAGTTACAAGATACTCCAATATACTTATATCTTTTCCGAATACTACTTAAACTACCGCCGTTCAAGTTATAATTAGTTTCAAAATTTCATCACACTGATGAGACTACAAGATAAGACTTGAATAGATTCAATCTTTTAAATATCATTTGAAAGAAATGAAGTTACGATATACTTCATTAAGTCCCGATATATATATACACCTATATATATACATTTCATACACTACTTGAAAACCTCTGTTAAGAAAATTATAAACAGAGTTGCAATATCCAATGAATTTGGAAAGGAGAAAACCTTGGCATAAACCTGATATCTTGTTGATCAGGAAAAGATACCAATAAGTAACCTTTTCTACTAGTAGATGGACGAATTCCCCACTGGTCAGCACCCTGGCCGCATTAGGACCTATGTTGGACTGCCACTCAGCCACTTACGCATTGATGGACTCCCACTGAGCCACTTACACTTTTATGGACGCCCACTGAGCTCATGTTGCTTATGCCGACTCAAATAGATGGACTTACTTCCCGAACGTTGGGTAAGTAATCAATTTATTTATCAAAACAGCAGCCTCGTTGCGAATATAAATATACCCCAGAGCCGGATCCTTTAGATTTTTGAGCGAGTATTCAAGTCCCCTTCAAAAAGGAAGATCTTAAATCTAAAAATGAGTTTTGGGATCCGCTCTAACTTTTAAAAATCAATTTGAAGACTCGAAAATATTTTTAAGAATATTTGGAGTAATGCTGATTTAATGAAATAAATCAGTCCTGATATATTAGAAAACATCATCATCCACTAACCCCTTTGATTAACTCCTAATTACTTGGCTAATGATTGCTGATCTGTTATACGGTTTGCTTAACTTTCGTTCGCGTTTATCGTTCGAGGGATCATATCCGGGATCTTATTATTTGGGTTCCCCTAAACCCCTCTCAATATTTTATATTCCTTTTATGATCCTCTCTTATAATCCTTGAATTAAAATCCTTTTAATCATGTTACCTTATATTCAATTCTTTCGGTATCTGGTCGATTTTCGGAAAAATTAAAATGTTCGAATTTGGATTCTGACGATCTTTACATACATTTATATACCATATAGAGTACTAATAAGATCTCAGAATATCAATAAAAGAACCCCTACATAATGTGACATGAAAAGTTTTCTTATTCAGTATAATTAGCCAAATCACTATTCATAAGGGTTACAAAAAGTCCAAAATTTTTGGGGTTATTACACTGTAACTCACTTTAAACCATATTAGAGTAATTTTTCACCTTATAAGACTCACTTTCAACCATATATTGGTACAATTAACATGTTAACATCATAAACATTCAATTTGACATCCGTTAGCCACCTCTTGGTACCACTTTCATACGAGTCAATTTTGGTCCATATTTTGACTCTAATCAACCACATAAGTCACTTTAAACTATATTAAAGTAATTTTGCACCTTATAAGACTTACTTTCAACCATATATTGGTACAATTAACATGTTAACATCATAAACATTCAATTTGACATCCTTTAACCACCTCTTGGTACAACTTTCATACGAGTCAATTTTGGTCCATATTTTAGCTCTAATCAACCATGTAAGTCACTTTACACCATATTAGAGTGATATTGCACCCTATAAGAGTCACTTTCAACCATATTGGTAGAATTAATATGTTAACATCATAAACATCCAATTTGACATCCTTTAACCATCTCTCGATACCACTTTCATACGAGTCAATTGTGGTCCACATTTTGGCTCTAATCAACCATGTAAGTCACTTTAAACCATATTAGAGTAAATTTGCACCTTATAAGAGAATTAAGATGTTAACATCATAAACATCCAATTTGACATCCTTTAACCATCTCTTGGTACCACTTTCATACGAGTTAATTTTGGTCCATATTTTGGCTCTAATCAACCATATAAGTCACTTTAAACCATATTAGAGTAATTTTGCACCTTATAAGACTCACATTCCACCATATATTGGTACAATTAACATGTTAACATCATAAACATCCAATTTGACATCCTTTAACCACATCTTAGTACAACTTTCATACGAGTCAATATTGGTCCATATTTTGGCTCTTTTATCAACCATGTAAGTCACTTGACACCATATTAGAGTGATTTTGCACTTTATAAGACTCACTTTCAACCATATATTGGTACAATTAACATGTTAACATCATAAACATCCAATTTGACATCCTTTAATTATCTCTTGGTACCACTTTCATACGAGTCAATTTTGGTCCAAATTTTGGTTCTCTTATCAACCCTGTAAGTCACTTGACACCATATTAGAGTGATTTTGCACTTTATAAAACTCACTTTCAACCATATATTGGTACAATTAACATGTTAACATCATAAAAATCTAATTTGACATCCTTTAACCATCTCTTGATACCACTTTCATACGAGTCAATTTTGGTCCAAATTTTGGCTCTAATCTACCATGTAAGTCACTTTAAACATATTAGAGTAATTTTGCACCTTATAAGACTCACTTTCAACCATATATTGGTACAATTAACATGTTAAGATCATAAACATCCAATTTGACATCCTTTAAGCATCTCTTGGTACCATTTTCATACGAGTCAATTTTGTTCCACATTTTGGCTCTAATCAACCATGTAAGTCGCTTTAAACCCTATTAGAGTAAATTTGCACGTTATAAGACTAACATGCCACCATATATTGGAAGAATTAAGATGTTAACATCATAAACATCCAATTCGACATTCTTTAACCATCTCTTGGTACCACTTTCATACGAGTTAATTTTGGTCCATATTTTGGCTCTAATCAAACACAAAAGTCACTTTAAACCATATTAGAGTAATTTTGCACCTTATAAGACTAGCTTTCAATCATATATTGGTACAATTAACATGATAACATCATAAACATCCAATTTGACATCCTTTAGCCACCTCTTGGTACCACTTTCATACGAGTCAATTTTGGTCCACATTTTGGCTCTAATCAACCATGTAAGTCACTTGACACCATATTAGAGTGATTTTGCACCTTATAAGACTCACTTTCAACCATATATTGGTACAATTAACATGTTAACATCATAAACATCCAATTTGACATCATTTAACCACCTCTTGGTATCACTTACATATGAGTCAATTTTTATCCACATTTTGGCTCTAATCAACCACGTAAATCACTTTAAACCATATTAGAGTAATTTTGCACCTTATAAGACTCACTTTCAACCATATATTGGTAAAATTTACATGTTAACATCATAAACATTCAATTTGACATCCTTTAGCCACCTCTTCGTACCACTTTCATACGAGTCATATTTGGTCCATATTTTGGCTCTAATCACCCACGCAAGTCACTTTAAACCATATTAGAGTAATTTTGCACCTTATAAGACTCACATTCAACCATATATTGGTAAAATTAACATGTTAACATCATAAACATCCAATTTGACATTCTTTAACCACATCTTAGTACAACTTTCATAAGAGTCAATGTTGGTCCATATTTTGGCTATCTTATCAACCATGTAAGTCACTTGACACCATATTAGAGTGATTTTGCACTTTATAAGACTCACTTTCAACCATATATTGGTACAATTAACATGTTAATATCATAAACATCCAATTTGACATCCTTTAATCACGTCTTGGTACCACTTAAATACGAGTCAATTTTGGTCCACATTTTGGCTCTAATCAACCACGCAAGTCACTTTAAACCATATTACAGTAATTTTTCACCTTATAAGACTCACATTCAACCATATATTGGTACAATTAACATGTTAACATCATAAACATCCAATTTGACATTCTTTAACCACATCATAGTACAACTTTCATAAGAATCAATATTGGTCCATATTTTGGCTCTCTTATCAACCATGTAAGTCACTTGACACCATATTAGAGTGATTTTGCACTTTATAAGACTCACTTTCAACAATATATTGGTATAATTAACATGTTAACATCATAAACATCCAATTTGACATCCTTTAACCACGTCTTGGTACCACTTACATACGAGTCAATTTTGATCCACATTTTGGCTCTAATCAACCCTATAAGTCACTTTAAACCATATTAGAGTAATTTTAAACCTTATAAGACTCACTTTCAATAATATATTGGTACAATTAACATGTTAACATCATAAACATTCAGTTTGACATTCTTTAACCACCTCTTGGTACAACTTTTATACGAGTCAATTTTGGTCCACATTTTGGCTCTAATCAACCATGTAAGTCACTTTAAACCATATTAGAGTAAATTTGCACCTTATAAGAGAATTAAGAAGTTAACATCATAAACATCCAATTTGACATCCTTTAACCATCTCTTGGTACCAGTTTCATACGAGTCAATTTTGGTCCATATTTTGGCTCTAATCAACCATGTAAGTCACTTTAAACCATATTAGAGTAAATTTGCACCTTATAAGAGAATTAAGATGTTAACATCATAAACATCCATTTTGACATCCTTTAACCGTCTCTTGGTATCACTTTCAAACGAGTTAATTTTGGTCCATATTTTGGCTCTAATCAACCATGTAAGCCACTTTAAACCATATTAGAGTAATTTTGCACCTTATAAGACTCACATTCAACCATATATTGGTACAATTAACATGTTAACATCATAAACATCCAATTTGACATCCTTTAACCACATCTTAGTACAACTTTCATATGAGTCAATATTGGTCCATATTTTGACTCTCTTATCAACCATGTAAGTCACTTGACACCATATTAGAGTGATTTTGCACTTTATAAGACTCACTTTCAACCATATATTGGTACAATTAACATGTTAACTTCATAAACATCCAATTTGACATCCTTTAACCATCTCTTGATACCACTTTCATACGAGTCAATTTTGGTCCACGTTTTGGCTCTAATCTACCATGTAAGTCACTTTATACTATATTAGAGTAATTTTGCACCTTATAAGACTCACTTTCAACCATATATTGGTACAATTAACATGTTAACATCATAAACATCCAATTTGACATCCTTTAAGCATCTCTTGGTACCATTTTCATACGAGTCAATTTTGGTCCATATTTTGGCTCTAATCAACCATGTAAGTCACTTTAAACCATATTAGAGTAAATTTACACCTTATAAGACTCACTTGCCACCATATATTGGAAGAATTAAGATGTTAACATCATAAACATCCAATTTGACATCCTTTAACCATCTCTTGGTACCACTTTTATACGAGTTAATTTTGGTCCATATTTTGGCTCTAATCAACCACATAAGTCAATTTAAACCATATTAGAGTAATTTTGCACCTTATAAGACTAACTTTCAACCATATATTGGTACAATTAACATGATAACATCATAAACATCCAATTTGACATCCTTTAGCCACCTCTTTGTACCACTTTCATACGAGTCAATTTTGGTCCACATTTTGGCTCTAATCAACCATGTAAGTCACTTGACACCATATTAGAGTCATTTTGCACTTTATAAGACTCACTTACAACCATATATTGATACAATTAACATGTTAATATCATAAACATCAAATTTGACATCCTGTAACCACGTCTTGGTACCACTTTCATACGAGTCAATTTTGGTCCATATTTTGCCTCTAATCAACCACGTAAGTCACTTTAAACCATATTAGATTAATTTTGCACCTTATAAGACTCACTTTCAACCATATATTGGTACAATTAACATGTTAACATCATAAACATTCTATTTGACATCCTGTAACCACCTCTTGGTATAACTTTCATAGGAGTCAGTTTTGGTTCACATTTTAGCTCTAATCAACCATGTAAGTCACTTTACACCATATTAGAGTGATTTTGCACCCTATAAGAGTCACTTTCAACCATATTTTAGTACAATTAATATATTAACATCATAAACATCCAATTTGACATCCTTTAACCACCTCTTACTACCACTTTCATACGAGTCAATATTGGTCCATATTTTGGCTCTAAACAACCATGTAAGTCACTTTAAACCATATTAGAGTAATTTTGCACCTTATAAGACTAACGTTCCACTATATATTGGTAGAATTAACATGTTAGCATCATAAACATCCAATTAGACATCCTTTAACCATCTCTTGGTACCACTTTCATACGAGTCAATTTTGGTCCACATTTTGGCTCTAATCTACCATGTAAGTCACTTTAAACCATATTAGAGTAATTTTGCACCTTATAAGACTCACTTTCAACCATATATTGGTACAATTAACATGTTAACATCGTAAACATCTAATTTGACATCTTTTAACCACCTCTTGGTACCACTTTCATACGAGTCAATTTTGGTCCACATTTTGGCTCTAATCAACGATTATTTTTTTTTAAAAAAATATTTTTTATTTCTTCTTGATTTGTTAATTATATTATTGTTATATTACAATTTGATTACTAACATTAATTTTGAAAGTGCTTGGTTTCCTACAAAAGAGGTAAAAGAGAAGTTGGGTGCAATTAGATATTAAGTTGGATGACAATTTATAGAGTTTGTAGTTATATTAAATACATTATCTATTTATTTTAATAAAATTATAATTATTTAAATTTTATTTTAGAAGGTGTTAGTATTCCTTTTTAGGAAGGTGGTAACCAACCAACCAAACGAAACCATGTTTCGCTTATAATAGTATAGTATAGATATATTAGATATTAAGTTGGATGACAATTTATAGAGTTTGTAGTTATATTAAATACATGATTTAATTATTTTAATAAAATTATAATTGTTTAAATTTTATTTTAGAAGGTGTTAGCATTCCTTTTTAGGAAGGTGGTAACGAGCCGACTAATCGAAACCATGTTTCGCTTATAATAGTATAATATAGATGTATTGTGATACTGACGGATTTAAAATAAGAATTAAAAATATGAACTATTTTCTAATATTAGAATATGATTTATGAAAATTAAGTTTGGAAGTGGTTGGTTTCTGTAAAAGAGTTAAATATATTATTATTTTTTAACTTCATTTTGGAAGGTGAAAATAAATGTTTTAGGAACGTGTTAACCAACCGACCAAACGAAACGAAACCATGTTTTACTTATAATAGTATAGTATAGATGGATAGATAGGTTGATATTATTTTTTTTAAAAAAATATATTTTTTATTTTTTCTTGATTTGTTAATTATATTATTGTTATATTACAATTTGATTACTAACATTAATTTTAAAAGTGCTTGGTTTCCTACAAAAGAGGTAAAAGAGAAGTTGGGTGCAATTAGATATTAAGTTGGATGACAATTTAAAGAGTTTGTAGTTATATTAAATACATGATTTATTTATTTTAATAAAATTGCAATTGTTTAAATTTTATCTTAGAAGGTGTTAGCATTCCTTTTTAGGAAGGTGGTAACCAACCGACCAAATGAAACCATGTTTCGCTTATAATAATATAGTATAGATATATTAGATATTAAGTTGGATGATAATTTATAGAGTATGTAGTTATATTAAATACATGATTTATTTATTTTAATAAAATTATAATTGTTTAAATTTTAGTTTAGAAGGTGTTAGCATTCCTTTTTAGAAAGATGGTAACCAACCGACCAAACGAAACCATGTTTCGCTTATAATAGTATAGTATAGATGTATTGTGATACTGACGGATTTAAAATAAGAATTAAAAATATGAACTATTTTCTAATATTAGAATATGATTTATGAAAATTAAGTTTGGAAGTGGTTGGTTTCCTGTAAAAGAGTTACATATTTTATTATTTTTTAACTTCATTTTGGAAGGTGAAAATAAATGTTTTAGGAACGTGTTAATCAACCGACCAAACGAAACGAAACCATGTTTTATAGTATAGATAGATAGATAGGTTGATATTATTTTTTTAAAAAAATATTTTTTTTCTTGATTTGTTAATTATATTATTGTTATATTACAATTTGATTACTAACATTAATTTTGAAAGTGCTTGGTTTCCTACAAAAGAGGTAAAAGAGAAGTTGGGTGCAATTAGATATTAAGTTGGATGACAATTTATAGAGTTTGTAGTTATATTAAATACATTATTTATTTATTTTAATAAAATTATAATTATTTAAATTTTATTTTAGAAGGTGTTAGCATTCCTTTTTAGGAAGGTGGTAATCAACCAACCAAACGAAACCATGTTTCGATTATAATAGTATAGTATAGATATATTAGATATTAAGTTAGATGACAATTTATAGAGTTTGTAGTTATATTAAATACATGATTTATTTATTTTAATAAAATTATAATTGTTTAAATTTTATTTTAGAAGGTGTTAGCATTCCTTTTTAGGAAAGTGGTAACGAGCCGACCAATCGAAACCATGTTTCGCTTATAATAGTATAGTATAGATGTATTGTGATACTGGCGGATTTAAAATAAGAATTAAAAATATGAACTATTTTCTAATATTAGAATATGATTTATGAAAATTAAGTTTGGAAGTGGTTGGTTTCTGTAAAAGAGTTAAATATTTTATTATTTTTTAACTTCATTTTGGAAGGTGAAAATAAATGTTTTAGGAATGTGTTAACCAACCGACCAAATGAAACGAAACCATGTTTTACTTATAATAGTATAGTATAGATGGATAGATAGGTTGATATTATTTTTTTTAAAAAAAATTATTTTTTATTTTTTCTTGATTTGTTAATTATATTATTGTTATATTACAATTTGATTACTAACATTAATTTTGAAAGTGCTTGGTTTCTACAAAAGAGGTAAAAGAGAAGTTGGGTGCAATTAGATATTAAGTTGGATGATAATTTATAGAGTTTGTAGTTATATTAAATACATGATTTATTTATTTTAATAGAATTACAATTGTTTAAATTTTATCTTAGAAGGTGTTAGCATTCCTTTTTAGGAAGGTGGTAACCAACCGACCAAACGAAACCATATTTCGCTTATAATTGTATAGTATAGATATATTAGATATTAAGTTGGATGATAATTTATAGAGTTTGTAGTTATATTAAATACATGATTTATTTATTTTAATAAAATTATAATTGTTTAAATTTTATTTGAGAAGGTCTTAGCATTCCTTTTTAGGAAGGTGGTAACCAACCGACCAAACGAAACCATGTTTCGCTTATAATAGTATAGTATAGATGTATTGTGATACTGACGGATTTAAAATAAGAATTAAAAATATGAACTATTTTCTAATATTAGAATATGATTTATGAAAATTAAGTTTGGAAGTGGTTGGTTTCCTGTAAAAGAGTTAAATATTTTATTATTTTTTAACTTCATTTTGGAAGGTGAAAATAAATGTTTTAGGAACGTGTTAACCAACCGACCAAACGAAACGAAACCATGTTTTACTTATAATAGTATAGTATAGATAGATAGATAGGTTGATATTATTTTTTAAAAAAGTATTTTTTTTTCTTGATTTGTTAATTATATTATTGTTATATTACAATTTGATTACTAACATTAATTTTGAAAGTGTTTGGTTTCCTACAAAAGATGTTAAAGAGAAGTTGGGTGCAATTAGATATTAATTTGGATGACAATTTATTGAGTTTGTAGTTATATTAAATACATTATTTATTTATTTTAATAAAATTATAATTGTTTAAATTTTATTTTAAAAGGTGTTAACATTCCTTTTTAGGAAGGTGGTAAACAACCGACCAAACGAAACCATGTTTCGCTTATAATAGTATAATATAGATAATAATATAGTATAGATGTATTAGATGTATTGTGATACTGACGGATTTAAAATAAGAATTAAAAATATGAACTATTTTCTAATATTAGAATATTATTTATGAAAATTAAGTTTGGAAGTGGTTGGTTTCTTGTGAAAGTGGTAAATATTTTATTATTTTTTAACTTCATTTTGGAAGGTGAAAATAAATGTTTTAGGAACGTGTTAACCAACCGATCAAACGAAACGAAACCATGTTTTACTTATAATAGTATAGTATAGATAGATAGATAGGTTGATACTATTTTTTTAAAAAAAAATATTCTTTATTTTTTCTTAATTTGTTAATTATATTATTGTTATATTACAATTTGATTACTAGCATTAATTTTGAAAGTGTTTGGTTTCCTACAAAAGAGGTAAAAAAGAAGTTGGGTGCAATTAGATATTAAGTTGGATGATAATTTATAGAGTTTGTAGTTATATTAAATATATGATTTATTTATTTTAATAAAATTATAATTGTTTAAATTTTATTTTAGAAGGTGTTAGCATTTATTTTTAGGAAGGTGGTAACCAACCGACCAAACGAAATCATGTTTCGCTTAAAATAGTATAGTACAGATAATATTTATATTTATATATGTAAAACTAATTATATGAATTACATTGTATAAATATAATATAAATTATGAGTAATGTTAGAGGCACAAAAATTTATACAAAAATTTGTTACAAAATGACGTGTCATGGCTGATGTGGCGGTATAAAATGATTTTATTGGTGTTTTTGATGTAAATGCAGTGGGTCCATTTTCATATAACTAATAAAACTCTTACACGTGACATTTTGTAACTTTTTTGGGAACCAATTTGGTACCCTAGCATTTTCCATAAATTATTATATGTCTATAAATTATAAATATCTATTGGTAAATTAATGAGTAACGTGTTATATTGAAACTTGAAATGAGAGTAAAATTCTATAGTTGAGTTATTTGTTTCTCTTCTGAACTTTAGAAGTCTTCTCACCTCTGCCTCCTTACTCTGTCTTCTATAACATACCAAAACAGAAAGAAATAATTGACGACACATGTATCTATCACATAGTTAACTAAATAATAGGGGATAGACACCGCACCTCATTAATCACGTTAATAGCAGATAATTTTAAAGGACTAAAACCTGTTTCCATCGGTTTTCAAAATCAACCATGCTCATCCATGCATGTAACATTAACAATTCATCGTAACAATCACAGGAGAGAGCTAAACATTACCAATCTAGCAAGTGAAAAAGAAATGATCCATAATAAAATATTGTAAAATTTGAGACTTACCCAAAGCACAATATACAGTTCTGATTTGAATGAAAGAAATGGATAATGATATAATATAACCTAAAAGTACCCCTGTACAAGGGGAAAAAACGGGTTGGAGGAGATTGACAAGCAAAAAAACAAGCTGATAACTGATAAGAAGTAAACTTTGACAAGTTTGTGCACAGGTCCACGACGAAGAGTCAAAGAAGAAAAAATAGTTGCACAAAAAGTTGCAGATTCTAAATCATACAAAACGTGGCAATAATACGAGTGTATGTATGTGTCTGAGATGCTCCAAAATACACAACTTAGCATAATGACTTTTACATTACACACTGACACCAGCTCATGCTACGGGTGGGGTCAGAGCTAATAAATTGAACCAAGTTAATTAATTTAGTTTTTAAAATAATAAATTTTGTTAAACATAAAAATTATTTTCAATCCAACCTTACTTTTTATATATTGTGTTGGGTTGGTTTGGATTAATTTGGGTTAAAATCTGAATAAAATTATTTAAATACTTTTAGAAATCAAAATTATAAATAAATCTAATCAAAAAATATACCCCATAATTTAACTGAAGATAAATATTATATGTACCATATACTCTTAAAATACATAAATAAGAGGAGCATTAAATTGATTTTGTAATTTGGTCAATTTTTAATTCACCCCTAACTCAAACTGCACATGCCTTTCTGGGAAAACTAAAATAAAAGACACGCATTAGAAGAACTGCATTTTAACCTTTTCTTAAAAAAAATTGCCGAAGATCCAGCAATCCCTCAGCTACAAATATGATAATAACCCTAATGTTATTTTTTTGTCATTCTACAAAAATATATGTATTTCAGTCGATCACTTGTACATATTTCTCCCCAACAAAAAAATTATACATGTTTCTAAACTTCAATTTGTTCAATCACCACATCACGTAAGTATAAATTTAAGTGGATCTTAGGGACGGATGCAAGCCAAAAGATCTCAAACTTTAAAGTAAAAAAGTCGTTTTTGGGGTCCAGGAACTCGAATCAGAAAAGCAAATAGTTTAGTGACTAGCAGGTATATATTCCTTGTATTCTCAAAGTAATAGAACTCGATAACTCCAAATTCAGGCTCCTTCCTAGAACTTTACCCAGAAAGAAATTATGGGAGAAAAACAATGTCCACAGGTCACATTTTGGTGAATAAATATGGAAAGTAAAGAATAAGACATGCATTGTGGCAATGCCACACCGACTATAAATCTAACATTAACACATCTACTGACACGAGCAGCTATACAATGAAAAACTGCTTGCATAATTTCCTAAAGGATTCAGGACCCCTTTTCCCATGAATTGTTGGCATCCCATCACAGGAGGTAATGCTACATGAGCAATTATTATAGAAAAACGGGGTACAAGCCGTGCAACTTTCATTTATTGAGAAGATTTCTTGCAATGATTTTCCAGCCACTCCATTGTAACACTTTTTGGCCTCTCAAGTGGTAACCCAAGTGCTCTGTCCCATATCAACTGCACATTTAAACAAATATAGGGTCAAATTGAGGACAAAAAACTAATGTAATTATTTGCGAAACAACACACAACATACCTGGGAGCAAATGCCCATCGCCCTGGATACTCCAAAGAGAACAGTATAATATCTGTTCATAATTTCAATTTCGTCAGATTTTACAACATTAGGATAGGAAATAATTGGTCAAAATAAACATAGTAACCAGCGGCAATTTACCTTGCTTCTGTCAGGCCATAATGATTTAGCAGTACCCCACTGTGGGCATCAACATTTGGCCAAGGGTTCTTTACCTATTAGTACAAAAAACCCAAGTTAACACTATGCTCGATCAGAGTCGTATTAATAAACCAATTGTGATAAATTTATTGGCTTATGGAGGTTGGTAGACCAACAAAATGACATGAGCATAGAAAGAATGTAATTTAAATTGAGAATGCGAAGATCCGCCTATCATGCAAGGGATGGATAGCATTAGAAATTATTAGGGTGATATGACAATATGACATGATCGAAAACATTCCATTTAGCTTATTTGTTTTGGTCAAACTTTATTCCCAACGAGGAAATTATGAGAGAAGGCAGGGCCAGAAACAGGCAATTATCTGACAATACCATTTAACGCATGTCAATTCTTTTGAGGTCATAAATCATAATGCCGCACATTTCCAAATTTTAGAATATAAACTGTAATTGAATTTGTTTAATTGATACATGTACACCTATCAATTCAGTACTGCTTTGATATGATCATATCAGAGACTTTTTTGTTGACTGCAAAATACGCAACTTACCTTGCCAAGTTCTGTAAGAATTGGAGGCACCACTTCAAAGAGCTTTGAAACCTATACATAGAAGCAAAAGAGAGAGCAAGTAAAATAAACACTAGTCACATTATCAGCTATTGTCCTACAATACAGAACATGCATTAGGTAATTAAGGCTCATGGACTAACCAACTGGAAGAGTGGATCATCAGGTAAATGCTTTAAAGCAAACTCTCTCTGACACATGTATCTTGGATCTGTGTTACGCAGAACACCATGTCCAAATCCAGGAACTACCTGCAGTTTGTAGGAGATAATAATGAGATGCAAACCATATTCGGAACTGGCTTTTCCTATTTAGAAAAAAGCCGCGTCCAGGTTTTACAGTTGCAACAATTTACATCAAGTACAAGTGAAAATAGAACATGACAAATAAATAAAAAAACATCAGGAATTATCAAATGTAAGATGGGACTGTGTTGTCCAACGGGAAGCTTGACCTTTCCGCTGTTCAAGGTTTTCCAAATATAATCTTTTAACTGTTCGGTTGTTACATTCTCTCCGCACTCCGAAACCACAGACTTGATCCATAGCAAAACTTCCTGCACCGACAATATGGTAAAATAAGATGATGATGATGTCCGCAACAAGAATTGTAAACCACATCTCTTAATTTGAAAAGGAACAATCCCGTAATACAGATTTTTCTAAGCTAGTTTAAACCAACCAAAACAGTGGTTAACTGCTCGAATCTCGATATATAAAAAAGAGAAACCATAATGTTTATAAGTATGGAAACAAAACATGGGGCAAATGAAAAAATATTTTACTATAGAAGGAAAGCTAGACCACAAGGAATACAATGATTTTATTATTTAAAGGCTGCATCCACTTTTGTAATCGAATATGATAACATGTCCATCAAAAGTACTACCAAAAAGAAAAGGCAGCAGGAATTTTACAATTTAAGCATAATAACCTTATACACATATCAAAACTAACAAATTAAGGTAA
Organism: Apium graveolens; assembly: GCF_009905375.1. Lineage (NCBI taxonomy): Eukaryota > Viridiplantae > Streptophyta > Magnoliopsida > Apiales > Apiaceae > Apium > Apium graveolens. The sequence continues at coordinate 47,391,143 of NC_133647.1, read as the reverse complement.
ACGTGGTAATATTTTAATGAAGAGATACACGTGCGAAAGTGATAATAAGTATTATACCTGGTTTGCCAAACCATGAAGTGGTCCAGCTAAACCGTTTAATGCAGCTGCAAAAGAAAGATACGGATCTGAAAGGGCACTTGCAACCTGTACCGAACATAAAATGTTTATCAGATTTTTTGTTGAAAGGGAATTGGTCCATATAGTATGCCTTAAACAGTCACGAACAGTTGACCGATAAAAGGTAAAACGAAATGCAAGCACTCTTAAATTCAACTTCAGGGTAATAAAAAGATGGTTACATATCAGTACAGACAGACGGCATGGAAAGTAACAAGCCACTTACTAGATGACCAGTGTGAGCACTGACATTTCCACCTTCATGATCACTGAAACAAATAGTGATTTACCAGTCAATTACCGACAATGTGACGGAGTTTCTTTGTGTGTAATATAGCTGAACAACAGCTACACCAAATAATATTTAAAACAACACTATGTTGAGCAAAGCCCAAACTTACGTATGAATGGTAACATAAAGCCTCATAAGCTCTTGCATGCTAGGACTATCATAACCGAGCATGTGGGCAAAATTTGCACCATAATCTAGAGAATCATCAGTGGATATACTTTGTCCATTCTTGTACATCCTTCAAGACAAATGAAACAAGTCAGTTGAAATACAAAGCAAATGCACAAAATTATACCCTGGCAGCACCAATATATATATATCAACCCTAAAAGCAGAAATTCTCTTTCAGTACTATATGTGCTTATGTGCATAATCCAAACATGCAGAGCACATAAATGAACAGATACGGGAGTACACAAATGAATCTAATTCCACATACTTAAATATTGCAATGTGTTCACATAATATATGTCAACATTATCATTTCGATTTAGAAATGATCGTCAAACTGAAAACTGTGATTTCACACAGGGATTCTCCACAGAATAATCCAACTGTCATCAGAAACTTACCAGAACTGGAAAGACTAAATAATGCATTTTAAAAAAAAAGGCAATGTACATGAAACTTAGACCACCTACTATTAGACAATAGCATGTGGCAGAAAGAAAAAAACAAATAGATAGACCTAAAGGATAACTTCAAAGGGATTTTATTATAAGACATGTATTACAAAATAAAGGTATTTACAAACTTCGCAGACCTGCGATAGACATAGGCTGCTACAACTGGTAATTGAGCAATCAAAGTAAGAGAGTCCTCATATGTTGGCTCCCAATACCTGAAAGAGTATAGTTTAAAAAATAAGTTTATTGTGGAAAGGGATGGTGATCAAGGAATTTCCATGAACCAACTCACTTGGTTTTGTGGATCCCTTTTTCATATGCCTTCTGAAATTCACTTTGAACCTGGAAACAGAAATGATAACATTTGAATAAGTTCTACAAAGTAACAAAGGGGCAAGCATTTAGTGAAATAGGATTTTTAGATTTGGGCCATTAAAAGAACTGCACTCAGACAATTTGGGAAGTTTGACAACGGAACTGTTGGTGAGACTGCGTAGCTGTATGAACAATTACGTGATAACTCAACACGATAACAACACTAGAACATGACAGGTTAATAATACTACGTCTACACAAGAAATCAGGAAGAATGAAGACAAGGCAAATACAAAGAATCGGAAGATTAGAAGAAAGCCTGAAGTCTATCTACAGGTCACTGAAAGAAGTTCATTAATATGATCATGCCTCAGTGAAGAACAAAGGTTAAAGACTTTCAGGGTTTCAGAAATATTGAAGATTCAGTATACAAGTGCTACCGGAAGATTTCAGTGTATTGGCATTGATTGAAGATAGACAGTGTTCGAAGCATGGGAATCTGAAGAATTGAAGACAGGGTATAGACAGAGGTTAATGAAGACGTTGTCTAAAGTACCAGAAAGGATTCCAGTGAAAGTACAATTATTTATTGACAGTCAGTGTTTGAAGCAATGAAGTTGAGGCAGGCTTAACAATGTAATCAAGGCCATAATACGAAGACCTGAATCGGGGTTAGTCGTCTGTGAACCAGACCAGTTGCACTAGGCGTCAACAACTCGTGAAAGGAATCTGGGTATTATTTTTAGAAGAATTGTTAAGTTGAGGAACGTACTTGGATTGAACGTTTATCTGTTAAAATACGAGAAGAGGTGCGCGGGGTATACAGCTAAACAGCTCAAGGGATTGTCGAAGCTCAAAGTTTAATTGTTAAATTAAATAAATTATTTAATGGACTTTAATATAATTTATTTAATAAAATTAAAATGATTTATCTTATAAACTTTAAATAAGTTTATTTTATAAATCTAAATTAGTTTATTTATATAAGTTATATTTTAGTTTATTTTATAAATTAATTTAATTACAATTTAAACTTAAAAAGAAAAGAAACAAAAAAAGGGAAAAGAGAAAAAGAAAAGAAACAAAAAAAAAAGGAGAAAAGAAAATCAAAAAGAAAAAGAAAAAGGAAACAAATAAAAGAAAAAGAAAAAATAAACAAAAGAAACCAGGGTGACATAAGGGTCGCCACAGGTGGTTTGTTTTTGTTATAGTTTAGATTAAGCACATGAACATGTACTTGGAAAGCTTGCTATCGCCACATGAGATTCCCCCTCCCCTTTGTCGCCACACAGCCTGTCGCCACAGAAAAGAATGTCCCTTATCGGCACAGAAAGGTATGGTCGCCACAGAGCTCCTCAATTCTCAGCCACACAATTTTATTACACTTTGCAGCAGATCTGAAAAAGTACTGCTTATCTTCTTCTCCAACAAAAAGAGAGCTGATAAAACAAGAAGCGAAGATTTACAGAGGAGTTCAAGCTACTTGAATATCCGTTTAACTTCTCACCGGAGTAACGTTATAATGTCCGATTTAATTCTTGGATATTCTTAGGGGCATTATAATCGTTACCCGGTAATTAAATCCTAGTACAAACAAAAACTAGATTATTTTATAGGATTTGATTTGTAAATCTTTGTAGTAGCTAGGAATTTTGTTGTTCTTAGATTGTAGCCGGTTAATTTATTTACCGGAGTGTAGCAACACCCCTCGAGGATTTATATACGAATATATATTTCCCCGAATATCTTGTGTTCCTCGTTTTTTTCGTTCCAAACACTATTCCTCTCAAGAACACGAAACCACTAACCGAGCACTAAATATTTTATCGGCTAAAGATTCGAAAGAATTTTTAATTTAGCGATTATCGTATTTAACCCCCCTTCTACGATAATTCGAGACCTAACAGGAACAATATAAAAAAATCGATAATCAACCTGGAGGGCCATGACACCGGTGGTAAATTGAGTCATTGGATGAGCTGCAACAGGTAATGCATCGATAGTTTTGTATACATGATCTGAAACAACCATTAGAAATATCAATATACTCGTATGCATGGTAAAATCAAACTATTAAAAATGACAGACATAATTTACCCCCATAACATAACTGCGAACTGTCAGAAACTACACCAACATATTTTAAGAATCTCGGTAATCTATTAAATCGTAAAGAATCTCGTATACTAAATTTCTAGACTAGCATCATATGCCTTAATTGGGTGGGTCATTTTACCTGACATAAGTTACACTTCCTGTCAAAAAATGGATCCAACTAATAACAGAAGGTAAAAGGAACTTTCTGAAAGGAATGCTTATTTTATCAATCCAGCCATATTTGTATGTATATAAAATTAAATATTAAAAATGTATAAACATGCCCTTCGATGAAAGAAAGTATGATTTTTTAATCCTTGTTCTACTTTTACCTGAATGTTTCAGTTCCGGAGTAAGTTAGAATTCAAGCAAGTGGCTTTTATTTTACCTCTCATACAGAAAGACGAGTAAAGGAAAGACTGTATAATGAAAAGCTTGAAAGATAAAGTCACAATGCAAAACTGTGACTTCCCAGCTTTACTATCTTGTTTTATATGTGGTCAACAAACTCGCGAATATGCAGAAGCTGACTCAACTTTAAATGAACAGATACAATGAGAAATCACATTTGGAAGAATCCTGATCGTTAAACACAAATATATTGACTGTCCGGAAAAACCATGGTAAGTATGGTGCTTGCACCAACTAACAGTCACATGCATACTATCAACACTAATTAACATTTGCTCTTAGTAATGAATACTTATCATAATGATAATGTTTGTAAATGAACCTGGTACACCAGCACGACTTCGCAACTCTGCAGATAATGCATCTACTTGCTCTTTAGTTGGCACCTGTGTATTTAAGGAGGTGGAAATAAGTTCCCTAAGAAGTTTAATGTGTTTTTGTGAGATAATTGTCATAAAGTATCACCGCATGGCATTGTAACTTAGAAACGCAGATAACAATAATGCATCAAAACATAAAGAAAATTATTTAAATTTAGGTGATATATGCTGATATGTCACACTATAAGAGTAAATCCCAGCAGTTAAGCAAGAAAGATCCCAAATGAAAATCTAGCATAAACTCAGAGATAACATTTTATTAGACAAATTCGGACTTTTTATATCTCTGTGAGCAATATAAGAAATTAGCATTATACTATATAGCAATAGTTTATCATTCAAATATATGTCTTCAGGATATTCTGTTTAACTACCTTTCCAGTTAAAAGAAGCCAGAGGAGACCCTCGGGCAATGGTTCTCCACCAGGCTTTGCACCTGGTAATAGCTTCTGACATTCAGGTATCGACAAGCCCCTAAAACGAATTCCCTGATAAGAAAGAAAACAAAAAATTTAACAAATGAAGAGTAAAGTACTTTCTCATAAAACATGAATACACCTGCTAATAATTAAGGCCTGAAGAACATCAAACCAAACAAGTCAGTCACCATGCATATACCTCTTCTGGGTCAAGTAAAGAGGTTTCCCACAGAAGTCCGGTCATTCCTCTCATACCACCAAGTACCTTTGCAATTTGGAAAAGGTTATGATGAGTGGTGCATCAAATTCTATAAAGATTGTGAATAATTCATACAGTGCAAGATACTTGCAAACACATCTACATAATATATTAAAATAGTGAATCAAAAATTGAATATTGTTTACCATATCGACAGTTATGTTTCCCAGTTGAACCTTACCATGTTCTGCTTTGAGCTTTTTTATGCGCTCCTGAAGAAAAAAAAAATATTTGACAAAGAGGAACTTCACAGTCATAGTAATTGAAAGAAATTGCTGATATTGTTAAACGGTTTAACAATATTGATCCCATGTAACTATATAAGATTTCGTTTCTTGTGGTGATTCAAATGGGAAAGAAATTAAAGAACATCTTTACCTTGCCAAACAAACCGCCTTCTGGCTGACCTTAAGAAAGTTACTTGTTACCTTTTTGGCTTTTTCTTTCAAACTTGTACATAAAAAAAAATTCCTACTATAAAGTTATTATCAGTTCTGTATAATTTTATTA